>NW_028153001.1:0-1000 GCF_951799395.1 Argentina silus | reverse complement strand
GGATAGCTTACCTGTGGCTTTGACTTTGCGGTGGTTTTGCTTTTCCAAAATAGCCGAGTGTTTCCAGATAACTCCGTGTCCTCTAATGACACAGAGCGGAGTGTCGGACTCCAGGCCAACTTCCAGGGATGTGGTGGGCGAAATATAATATGTATATACGTGCCATTATAGTTCTCATCTTGTCATTATCTTCCTCCTGCCCGTCTTCCCAGCCTGTCTGTGGGGAGAGGAATGAAGCCGCAGCCAGTGCATTCATCATGATCTTGATGGGTTCTTGGACTCTGATGATGTAGATTATTGGGTTGAAGTGTGAGAAGATGAGGATAAGGCCACACACACACACACACACACACACACACACAAGCACAGACACACACACACACACACACACACACACACACACAGACACACACACACTGATTGGGCCAAACTGGCATAATTCCCTCTCTAGCTCCATGCTGCTACAGTATCATAGAGAGTGACTGTTGACAAGCTAGCGGTAGAGCCCCCCCCCCCCCCCCCCACCAAACTCCCTATCTGGACTGGCCATAGAATTTGCTGATTTTGATTTAGAATTAGAAAGCGCATTCTAGAATTATATTAATTTATATGGTGAAACCTCCCCCCCCCCCCCCCCCGGCGAGCTATCCTCCTCTTGAGCTGCTCTTCTGGAAGTTTCTTTCAATCTCTGTGCCAAAGTTCCATTCCTCTCTCAGCTTTAATAGGGTGGGTGTATTGGGGTGGGAGGTGGGGGGGTGAGGAGAGGCCAAGAGGGGCCGGCCAGCTCCCTGACCCCCTTAGGATTATGGCAATAGGATTATGAAGCAGAGGGTGATCCTGATCCACAGGGCTCATGGCCCTCCACACCATCCATCCATCAGGAGGCTGACTGGTCGGCTTATTGTATCAGGACTAGAACAACCTCTGGCAGGCAGGCTGACCACCAACAACAGCCTGGGAGTGAGGCCTGGCTGGGGGCCGTGGATGGGGGCCTGGCTGG
>NW_028153002.1:0-1000 GCF_951799395.1 Argentina silus | reverse complement strand
CACAGCTACACTACTACTACTACTACTACTACTACAGTCCCACAGCTACACTACTACTACTACTACTACTACTACAGTACCACAGCTACACTACTACTACTACTACTACTACTACAGTACCACAGCTACACTACTACTACTACAGTCCCACAGCTACACTACTACTACTACTACTACTACTACAGTACCACAGCTACACTACTACTACTACTACTACTACTACAGTACCACAGCTACACTACTACTACTACAGTCCCACAGCTACACTACTACTACTACAGTCCCACAGCTACACAACTACACTATCAGACACAATACCACAAAGGTAAACAACCTCACACTACTATAATACCACCAGCCATTAGCATTATACGAGATCAGCACTACAGATCATTCTATGAGCACTATATGAGCCTTCTATGAGCCTTCTATGAGCCTTCTATGAGCCTTCTATGAGCCTTCTATGAGCCTTCTATGAGCCTTCTATCAGCCTTCTATGAGCCTTCTATGAGCCTTCTATGAGCCTTCTATGAGCCTTCTATCAGCCTTCTATGAGCCTTCTATGAGCACTATATGAGCCTTCTATGAGCCTTCTATGAGCCTTCTATGAGCCTTCTATGAGCCTTCTATGAGCCTTCTATCAGCCTTCTATGAGCCTTCTATGAGCCTTCTATGAGCCTTCTATGAGCCTTCTATCAGCCTTCTATGAGCCTTCTATGAGCACTATATGAGCCTTCTATGAGCCTTCTATGAGCCTTCTATGAGCCTTCTATGAGCCTTCTATGAGCCTTCTATGAGCCTTCTATGAGCCTTCTATGAGCCTTCTATGAGCAATACGGCACAATACAACTCTACAGCTGGTGATCTCTCAGCTGTCTCTTATGCAGCTTAATAATGGGTTCTCTTATGTCTTGTCCTTGTGTGCTTTAGTGTCACAGCAGTACCTGACGCTGTACGCACCCAACATTTTCATCATATTTGACGGAAGAATCGACAGCAT
>NW_028153003.1:5000-7784 GCF_951799395.1 Argentina silus | reverse complement strand
ACACACACACACACACACACACACACACACACACACACACACACACACACACACACACACACACACACACACACACACACACACACACACAGGGACCAGAATTAAACAGCAGACAAACCACCCATATCTCTCTCTTTCTCCCTTCTCTCCATCTTTCTTGCCATCTTTCCCCCAGTCTTTCCTTTTCTCCTTCCCTTTCTCAGCTTATTCTCTGGTAGCATTTATCAGCCTTGTCAAACCCCGCTTACAACATCCCCCATGGACACACACACACACACACACACACACACACACACACACACACACACATACACACATACACATAGGCACACATACACATAGGGACACACACACATTGGCACACGCACACATTGGCACACGCACACATAGGCACACACACACACATTGGCACACACACACATTGGCACACACACACATAGGCACACACCCACATAGGCACACACACACACACACACACACGCACACGCACAGGAGCACACGCACACACCCATGCATACACACACACACACACACGCACACACACACAGGCACGCGCATGCACACGCACATGCACACACATGTGTGCACACACACACACTAATGACTCCCAGGAGTCATCATGCTATGGTTCCACCAGCAGGGGCCGTGTGGTGGGAAGGGGTGTGTACTGTATTAAAAATAGAGAGAGTGTCAGGAGAAATGTTCAGCTCCAGATATTAGGGCTAGAATAGGGGAAAGGGGGGTTCAGTATGTTTGGCTGTGTGTGTGTGTGTGTGTGTGTGTGTGTGTGTGTGTGTGTGTGTGTGTGTGTGTGTGTGTGTGTGTGTGTGTGTGTGTGCGTGCGTGTGTGTGCGTGTGTGCGTTGTGTGCGTGTGTGTGCATGTGAGTGTGTGCCATGGAATTGAACTCTGGGCAGGTTGCTATCTGGTTTCAACACAGCTGGGACTGATCACCTGACTGAGCTGGACCTGCAGGAGAAAGAGGTATAGAACAGAACAGAACAGAACAGAACAGAACAGAACAGAACAGAACAGAACAGAACAGAACAGAACAGAACACACAGAACAGAACAGGACAGGACAGAACAGAACAGAACAGAACAGAACAGAACACACAGAACAGAAACAGGACAGGACAGAACAGAACAGAACAGAACAGAACAGAACAGAACACACAGAACAGAAACAGGACAGGACAGAACAGAACAGAACAGAACAGAACAGAACAGAACAGGACAGGACAGAACACACAGAACAGAACAGAACAGAATAGATTAACTGGTCCCAAAGCCAGTGAGAGGGCAGGCAGGGTCAGGACTACAGCTTGGTGGGTGACCGAGGTTAGGAGATGGGGAGAGGGGGGTATAAGGAGAGGGATGGAGAGAAGGATGGAGAGAGGGAGAGAAGGATGGAGAGAGGGAGAGAAGGATGGAGAGAGGGAGAGAAAGATGGAGAGAGGGAGAGAAGGATGGAGAGAGGGAGAGAAGGGTGGAGAGAGGGAGAGAAGGATGGAGAGAGGGAGAGAAGGATGGAGAGAGGGAGAGAAGGATGGAGAGAGGGAGAGAAGGGGGGAGAGATGGAGAGAAGGGTGGAGAGAGGGAGAGAAGGGGGGAGAGAGGGGAGGTTAAAGGGGGAGGGGGTGCTGAAAAGTCAGACGTGGCAGCAGGATGAGGCAGCCATCGATGACAAGACCCTTCACACCCTCACTAGAAACATGCTAGGAATCTATACCCACATGCACTGACGCGCACAGGCACACACACACACACACACACACACACACACACACACACACACACACACACACACACACACACACACACACACACACACACACACACACACACCACACATACACATACACACACACACACACACACACACACACACACACACACACACACACACACACACACACACACACACACACACACACACACATACACACACACACACATACAGCCAAGTTCATATAAAGAATCCCTAGTAAGGGAAAAGAGGGAAGAGAGAGGAGTGGTAATCAGTCAACAGAGAGGGTAGAACACCGCAGAGCGGGAAAATCAGACTGGCAGTTTGGACAGCTCTTCCTGCTCACCTGGACGACACACACACACACACACACACACACACACACACACACACACACACACCCTCTCTCTGTATGCGGGCATACAGGTCGCGACACCTGTGTCATAAAACACACTACGCTCTCATGACCCAATACAGTTCTCATAAATTTCCCCACAGACAAATGCGTGCTTACGTGTGTGTGTGTGTGTGTGTGTGTGTGTGTGTGTGTGTGTAATGTCATCCAGGTGTGTGTGTGTGTGTGTGTGTGTACAGGAAGTGGCCTTGTTACCTGTCAGACAACAGAGGCACAGACAAAAAACACAACATAGGGTCTGTCACATAAACCACCTCCGCTCCTCACGATTTACGACCCCCATCTCCTCTCCCTCGCTTTACAGGCCGAACACGGCCAGCGCTGTCTGCTACGCGGGAGCATGGAACTCATAAATCTTACACACACACACACACACACACACACACACACACACACACGCACGCACGCACGCACACACGCCCGCGCGCACACACACACACACACATACACACACGCACACACACAAAGACACGCTTACATGTCTCCCTCTCTCTCTCTTTCCCTCTCTCTCTCCCTCTCTCTCAAGTCCCATATGAGCCACAGGAGGGAAACAACAGAGGGAAGCGCACATATGGAAAACTGAGGAATCAATCCAATTCCCGGGAGAAGGGGAGGGAGGAG
>NW_028153005.1:12500-15154 GCF_951799395.1 Argentina silus | reverse complement strand
GTGTGTGTGTGTGTGTGTGTGTGTGTGTGTGTGTGTGCATGCATGTGTGTGCATGCATGTGTGTGCGTGTGTGCATATGTGTGTGCGTATTATGTGTGTGTGTGTGTGTGTGTGTGTGTGCATAGATAAAAGGCCTTGAGGATCAGAGAAGCTGAAGACCAGAAAGAATGCTCCAAACAGCCAATATCCTCCAGATGATTAGATGAGGGGTCAGTTTCCTGGAAGCTTGATTAGGATTTAATGAATCCCGACAACCAGCCGCAAATCCACAAAGAGATTAACGATGGTGGATCAATGTCTGCAGGCGATCTTCTGTCCCTGAATGAAATGTGTTAAATGAAGAACTGTGCTGGTCTTGTGCAGGAGCGGGCCTGGATTGTCACATGAAGACGTGAAGTAATACTTTCGATAAGAAGCTTATGTGAAACCGGCCCCAGCTCAGGAGAACCCTGCCGGGCTCTGGGGGGACATTCTGTAGTGATAGCGGGCCGATCCTGCTCGTTGTCCAGGGACTTCACACCAGGCTGTGACACTGGATATGAGCAATCAGAGAGTGAACAATCTGGAATCCTCTGGACCAACACTCCAGAACACTCTGGACCAACACTCCAGAAGCCTGTCAACACAACACTCTAGAAACCTCTGGACCCAACATTCTAGAACCCTCTGGATCCAACACTCTAGAACCGTCTGGACCCAACACTTAAGAACCCTCTGGACCCAACACTCCAGATCCCTCTGGACCCACCACTCTAGAACCCTCTGATCCCAACACTCTAGAACCCTCTGGACCCAACACTCCAGATCCCTCTCGACACACCACTCTAGAACCCTCTGATCCCAACATTCTAGAACCCCCTGGACCTAACACTCTAGAACCCTCTGATCCCACCACTCTAGAACCCTCTGATCCCAACACTCCAGAACCATCTGGACCCAGCACTCTCGAACCCTCTTGACCCAACACTTTATAACCCTCTTGACCCAACACTTTATAACCCTCTGGACGCAACACTCCAGAACCCTCTGGACCCAACACTCCAGAACCCTCTTGACCCAACACTTTATAACCCTCTGGACGCAACACTCCAGAACCCTCTGGACCCAACACTCTAGAACCCTCTGGGCCCGACACTCCAGAAGGCTGTCAACAACATTCTAGATCCTCTGGGCCCAGAAGGGAGGGCTGGTGGGGAGAGAGAGGGGGATGGGGGGGGGGGCGGGTCTCGAGTGAAGAATGGCGGTCTTGTTCTTGTTCTGTGGTGGTTAGCGTGGGCAGCTAACATGCTCCTCCACCTCTGGCTACTGCGGTCCCTCCAACAGACTTCAAACGTCGCCAAACACAAGAGAACGAAAAGGAGAGAAAAAAAAGCAGGGGATGAAAAGAGAGAGAGACGCCCAGTGTTACAGAGCCCGTCTGACATGTTTTGGGCTCTCAACGCCTCCATGACTCTGAGGGTAAAAATGTCAGGTCTGTTCATTTCACCTCTCTGTTTTTAACTTCTGCAAAACAGAACAGGGAGGGAGGGATGGACGGAGGGAGGGAGGGAGGAATGGAAGGATGGAGAGGGAGGGAGAGAAAGCGGGATGGAGATTTCTCTAATCATGCGTGAGTCACAGCGTGGTTGAATCAGGCAGGCGAGAGGCTTTATTGAGAGGCCTACTAAAGAGCTAACCACATCAATCGATCCCTCCTTCTCTCTCTGCCTCCCTCCGTCCCATTCTCCCTCCCTCCCTCCCTCGCTCCCTCCCTCCCTCCCTCCCTCCCTCCCTCCCCTCTCTCTCCCTCTCTCTTTCCACCGTGGCTAGCACAATGCCATGTCTGTCTGACTGTAAGTGTTTGACTAAAATAAGATTCAGGTACAGTGTTTTCCATATGGCTTTGATTGAGGCCTAGTTGGGCATAAAGGCCATATTGTAACAGCTCACAGGCTGGGCCCTCAACGTGTGTGTGTGTGTGTGTGTGTGTGTGTGTGTGTGTGTGTGTGTGTGTGTGTGTGTGTGTGTGTGTGTGTACATTAAAGAACAGAGAACCTGCCACACTGGCTAACATTCTAATTGATTCCGACTGAAGGTGTCGCCAAAGGTTTCTGACAGGTAACATGAGGTAAATGTTTAGTGTCTGTTTGCACAGACATTTGTTTTACGTTTTTAGAGACCGCTCCTGTCATCACATATTCAAACATCACTAACAACTCCTGAAAAGAAGACATCCATCCTTCACAGTTGTCCTGTAAACAGCCATGGAACATAACTCCATCCACACCCATGGAGACATGAACCTCCATCCACACCCATGGAGACATGAACCTCCATCCACACCCATGGAGACACGAACCTCTATCCACTTCCATTCAGACATGAACCTCCATCCACTTCCACGCAATATACATGAACCTCCATCCACTTCCATTCAGACATGAACCTCCATCCACTTCCATTCAGACATGAACCTCCATCCACTCCCATAGAGACATGAACCTCCATCCACTCCAATAGAGACATGAACCTCCATCCACTCCAATAGAGACATGAACCTCCATCCACTCCAATAGAGACAATATGAACCTCCATCCACTCCCATTCAGATATGAACCTCCATCCACTTCCATTCAAACATGAACCTCCATCCATTCCCATTCAAACATGAACCT
>NW_028153006.1:12500-13648 GCF_951799395.1 Argentina silus | reverse complement strand
GGTGACAAAGTCATCCGCAGACAGGGAGGAGGGAGGAGGGGGGAGGACGTGGGTTGAGGAAAGTGTGGAGAACAGTTTTCTTGGGTCAGAGACAGAGGATTGAATTTTGGAATGGTAGTAAGAAGCTTTAGCAGCTGATGCAGATGAGGTGTAGTTGAGGAGGAGAGAGAGGTAAGGTTTTAGGTCATCAGAGAGGCCGGTTTTTCTCCATTTCCTCTCAGCTGCCCGGAGCCCTATTCTACAAGCTTGCAGGGTTTCAGACAGCCAGGGAGCGCGTAGAGAGGATCGTGCCGGCCTTGAGGTCAGTGGACACAGAGAGTCGAAGGATGAGGAAAGAGTGGACAGGAGGGTGGAGGAGGCTGCATCAGTGGATAGAAGGGAGAAGGATTCAACTGAGGGTAGGGTGGATAAGACAGAGAGAGTGGTAAGGGAGAGGGTACGCAGGTTGCGACGAGAGGATACAGTGTGGGTAGAGACTGACTGGGAGGGGTGGATTTGAGGGGAAGGGAGAAGGATACAAAATGATGATCAGAAACCCCTCCTCCCCCCTCTTTACCCCTGGAGGACCCTCCCCCCTCCTCCCCCCTCCTTACATCTCAACAGCTTCCTCTACTCCTCCATCTGAATACTTTAACATCTTATCTTCACTCTTAACTTCTCTGTGTCCACCTTTCTTTCTAACTTCTCTCATCTAAAATCTGTCGTTCATTTCATCACCATATCCGGTATGACGTTTACTTTTAAACAATATGATGGATAGAGGATGGATGATGGATAGAGGATAGATGATGGATAGAGGATAGATGATGGATAGAGGATAGATGATGGATAGATGATGGATAGATGATGGATAGAGGATAGATGATGGATAGAGGATAGATGATGGATAGATGATGGATAGATGATAGATGATGGATAGATGATGGATAGAGGATAGATGATGGATAGAGGATAGATGATGGATAGAGGATAGATGATGGATAGAGGATAGATGATGGATAGATGATGGATAGATGATGGATAGATGATGGATAGAGGATAGATGATGGATAGATGATAGATGATAGATGATGGATAGAAGATAGAGAGACCATGTTCTGACATACTGCAGTAAACTAAAGTGTTGTTTTAGTTTTTGTTGAGGAGCA
>NW_028153006.1:5000-7500 GCF_951799395.1 Argentina silus | reverse complement strand
GAAGGGACGAGCCTGGCCCACAGAGACGTCCCTGCTGGCGACAGGCCTTATGTGGAATGTTGGAGACTTCCTGACAGGAGTTTGTCTCCCTGTATGAATGTGAGGGAGACCCTCATATGGACTGACCCTGTATCTTCCATGTAGCCCAGATCCATCTGAATTAAACTCCTGATCCAACTTTCATTCAGATCCATTTTATTTACATCATTGGTGACTGCATTCTTCAACATCAGAAATCATCATTACACTACCTGTATCACTGACTTGTCTGTCTGTCTACCTGTATCACTGACCTGTCTGTCTGTCTACCTGTATCACTGACCTGTCTGTCTGTCTACCTCTATCACTGACCTGTCTGTCTACCTCTATCACTGACCTGTCTGTCTGTCTACCTCTATCACTGACCTGTCTGTCTGTCTACCTCTATCACTGACCTGTCTGTCTACCTGTATCACTGACCTGTCTGTCTACCTCTATCACTGACCTGTCTGTCTGTCTACCTCTATCACTGACCTGTCTGTCTACCTCTATCACTGACCTGTCTGTCTGTCTACCTCTATCACTGACCTGTCTGTCTGTCTACCTCTATCACTGACCTGTCTGTCTACCTGTATCACTGACCTGTCTGTCTACCTCTATCACTGACCTGTCTGTCTGTCTACCTGTATAACTGACCTGTCTGTCTACCTCTATCACTGACTGTCTGTCTACCTGTATCACTGACCTGTCTGTCTACCTCTATCACTGACTTGTCTGTCTACCTGTATCACTGACCTGTCTGTCTGTCTACCTGTATCACTGACCTGTCTGTCTACCTCTATCACTGACCTGTCTGTCTACCTGTATCACTGACCTGTCTGTCTACCTATATCACTGACCTGTCTGTCTGTCTACCTGTATCACTGACCTGTCTGTCTACCTGTATCACTGACCTGTCTGTCTGTCTACCTGTATCACTGACTTGTCTGTCTACCTGTATCACTGACCTGTCTGTCTGTCTACCTGTATCACTGACCTGTCTGTCTACCTCTATCACTGACCTGTCTGTCTGTTTACCTGGATCACTGACCTGTCTGTCTGTCTACCTGTATCACTGACCTGCCTGTCTACCTGTATCACTGACCTGTCTGTCTACCTGTATCACTGACCTGTCTGTCTGTCTACCTGTATCACTGACCTGTCTGTCTACCTGTACCAGTACTACACACACCTTGTACTACACACACACCAATACACACACACCAGTACTACACACACACACACACACACACACACACACACACACACACACACACACACACACACACACACACACACACACCAGTACTACACACACCTTGATTGAAAATCTAATGTTGATATTTGTATTATTATTATTATTATTATTTTTACCGGAGATACCTTTCCTTTCGCTGAAATTCTGTCTCTCTCTCCCCGCAGACTCCTCCTCCCTCCTCCTCCTCCCTCCGTTTTCTCTCCTCCTCTCCCCTCTCCCCGCTGCTCTATGCTCAGTTCGGTGTGTGTCTCCTCGTTCAAAGGACGCAAAGGAGGGAACAAGTCGTCCAACAAAGCATGTTACAGCGCCGACATGACTTGTCCGTCGGAAAGCGAGAAAATCGTGATCAACTGCGGGGGGGTGCGGCATGAGACTTACCGGAGCACCCTCAAAACGTTACCCGGTACCCGCCTGTCATGGCTCACCGAGCCGGACGCGTTCAGCAACTTCGACTACGACCCCAAAATCGACGAGTTCTTCTTCGACCGCCACCCGACCGTGTTCTCATTCATCCTCAACTACTACCGGACCGGTAAGCTCCACTGTCCCAACGACGTGTGTGGTCCGCTGTTCGAGGAGGAGCTCGCCTTCTGGGGCATCGATGAGACGGACGTGGAGGCGTGCTGCTGGATGAACTACCGGCAGCACCGCGACGCGGAGGAGGCGCTCGACAGCTTCGAGAACCCGGAGCCGGACGCGCAGGAGGACGACCCCGCATTAACGGGTGGTGCCGACGGGGACCTGAAGCGGTTGTGTATGCAGGAGGACGTGAGGAGGGCGGGCTGGTGGAAGGTCTGGCAGCCGCGAATATGGGCCCTTTTTGAAGACCCGTATTCCTCCAAATACGCCCGGGTGAGTTTATAAACACACCGGTTTCTACCTTTCACACCTTCTGTCCTTGATTTGAGTTGTTGAATTGTCAAGTACCATGAGTCTGTTTTAGCTCCTGGTTTCTACCCTCTGTTGATATAAATTGTTGTTGTCTAATTCCATGTGTGTGTTTTTAGCTATAATCTGCAGTATACTGTCATATTTGAGCCATAATAAGTTGTGACAAGTTGTCAGAAAGCCTCCTATCTAATAAAAATTGAATCTAAGTGTATTTATCATATCCATATTTATCATATTTATCGTATCCAGCCGTAGACGGTGTAATGAAATGCTCTGGGCAGCGAGCTCCTCAACAGAGCAACACTGAAGTCATAATGTCAGCGTACGTCCATA
>NW_028153009.1:5000-12500 GCF_951799395.1 Argentina silus | reverse complement strand
AACCTCAGGAAAGGGCAACGAGGGGTGTAGGGGCCGGGGGGAGAGGGGCGTCTGGGGGGTGTAGGGGCCGGGGGGAGAGGGGCGTCTGGGGTCCCACTACTTCTCTCACCCCTTTTTCCTTTTCGCCATCAATTGTGATTAGTCTAAACTGATGTGTGAGAAATGGTAAAAAGCGTACGGCCCGCCCCATCTGCCCTCTGAAGCACTTGGGTGGTCACTCCAACTGCCGACTGAGAACCTTCTCAGACCGTCTGCATCAATGGCGGAGTGGAGCCCTAATCTATTTGGCGCGCAAATGTGATTATTGTTAGTCTGCTGAGGCTGTGTCAGAAGTAGCTAATTTGGTTACTCAGAGGGATGGTGACAGGCTAACGAGGAGAGAAGAGGAGAGGGGAGGAGAGGAGAGGAGAGGAGAGAGGAGAGGAGAGGAGAGGAGAGGAGAGGGGAGAGGAGAGGAGAGGAGAGGAGAGGAGAGGAGAGGAGAGGAGAAGAGAGAAGAGGAGAGAAGAGGAGAGGAGAGGAGAGGAGAGGAGAGGAGAGGAGAGTTGTGGAGAGTTAGGGTGTGTGTGGAGAGTTAGGGTGTGGAGAGTTAGGGTGTGTGTGGAGAGTTAGGGTGTGGAGAGTTAGGGTGTGTGTGGAGCTGAGATGGTTGTGGGTGTTTCTTAGCCCCGTAGTGAGAAGGAGCTGTTATCTCTAAAGCACAGAAGGATCTGCGACCAGGCTAGGTTCATCTCTAGACATGATCAACAGATAAGAGAGAGAGAGGGATGATAACCACCGCTCTGTGTTCTACATCCTTCACATTAAAGCCTTGTTTATGAGTGTTTATTGCTCTTACTGCGAGGTGTTTAAAGAGCCATCATGAGGAGTGGTTGGAGGAATGTTCCCACATGATGTTGACGTTGGCCTGTTCACACACGTGTAGATTATCAACCGCAGAGGTTCCGTCTAGACTGATGAGCATTCTGACTGGTTGAACATTGGTTGACACCACGTTTTCAACCAATAGTATTTATAGATCATAGATTGATTGATTGATCTGGGTCTCAATTAAGTGCACTGACAGATGAGTATAGTATAGTATAGTATAGTATAGTATAAACAGTTTGGTTCAGTTGGAGTGGTTCTGACCGTAGACCAGTGATCACTGACTGGTAGAAGGACTTTTTAACCATCCGGCATCAAGGCTATTTCATTTAAAGATTGATGACAGAGGGTCTAGAATCTAGATTGAAGGGCACAGAGAGATGTACAGGACCAGGCAGTATGTACAGGACCAGACAGTATGTACAGGACCAGACAGTATGTACAGGACCAGACAGTATGGCCTAGTAGTCATCTCCATCCCCCTTCTCCTTCAGAGTTCTTTCCTTCATTTTGGATCTATTTATGCGGTGGCATGTCCTCACAGTGACCACCCAGTAGTGCATCGGATGATGAAGTGAAGCCCTAGAGGCCGGGGAAAGTGGTGCAACGGAGTCATATAATATAATATATGTAATATAATATAATATATGCCGTTTAGCAGACGCTTTTATCCAAAGCGACTTACATTGCAGTGAGCGCATACGTTGTTCAGTATATACGGTCCCGGCGGGAATCAAACCCACAACCTAAGCGTTGTTAGTGCCACGCTCTACCAACTGAGACAAAGAGGACCACATGTTGAATGAATTGACCCCAACCCTGCCTTGTTCCGTAGAGAGTACATACGTCACCCTCTGAGTGAATGAAAATGAATTAATAATATACGTCGTTTAGCAGACGCTTTTATCCAAAGCGACATACATTGCAGTGTGAGTGCATACATACATTCTTCAGTATATACGGTCCCGGCGGGAATCGAACCCACAACCTTAGCGCTGTTAACGCCGTGCTCTACCAACTGAGCCACAGAGGACCACACGGAGTAGGCCCCGAGGTTACTAACGAGGCGGCCACATCCGAACCCTCTCCTCCTGGCGTCAGACTACGCTATGTTAGTTTCCTAAGAACACACTGGGAATTAGTTCTGCGTGGCTGCATCCCTCCCTGTCTCTGTCTCTCCCTACGGATCAGGCGGCCAATTACGCCACGGAAGGGAATGCACGATGGAGAAAGCCAAAGTATGAGAGAAATGTAAACCAAAAGTGAAAAGCCAGAGAGAGAGAGAGAGAGAGAGAGGGAGAGAGAGAGAGAGAGAAGGAGAGGGGTGGGATGGGAAAAATACCAGCCGCTGTAGCAGTTGTTTGAAATCTTCACCCGATGGCATTCGAGGAGAAATGGAGAGATGGATAAAGAGAATGGTGGTGAAGTGTACCCTTGGATGGAGTGTTTTACATATCTAAAGTGTGTGTGTGTGTAGTGTGTGTGTAGTGTGTGTGTGTGTGTGTGTGTAATGTGAGAGTGTGTGTGTGTCTGCGTACGTGTGTGGCATAAGTACTTTACTGTAAGCCTGCCACATCTGAGAGGCATTTTGATGTTTATGACACCATATGACGCACGTGACAGAAGCCGCCCGGCCCTCAGCAGAGCCCTTCTCCCCGACACCTTAGAAGGATTCCACAATTCCAAACAGATGTAGAGATGTAGATGACTTTTCAACGCGATTGTAGTTTGTTTTTTTCTCCCCTCCAAATTTCAACAACTGCCACCTCATTGAACGGCGAATTTGGCCCGTACCATCTGCTGTACCACTGAGACCCACCACGCTGTTACGATACATTTTAATGTCTCGCTATTGTAGTAGGCTAATGTCCGTGTCATATTTTTTCCATTACCCCCCGCCCCCCCCCCCCCCCCCCACACACACACACACACACACACACACACCCCCCCCAAATTTTCTTCTCTTTTTGTAATAATAGAATTCCATCTGCGGTGGATCAATCCCAGATATTCCGTAGCTGTGGTGTTGTTGAGGTTCCCTTTGGGGGTAACGTGTCTTTGATGATGTGTGTGAGGTAACCTTGGTAGGTGTCTCCACAACACCACTGACTGAAATCCCCCCGCCAGTCAAACCAGGACCATATGCCTATCGCAGTGTGTGATCGCTGTCAATAAACCTGTCTGGCCTGTACAGTGTGCTGCATGTTGCAGGTATTAAGTCATCATAGGGGATATGAAAAAGGTATTATGAGGGCAGAGGTAAGGCTTTTTTTTGGAAAGTGTGTAATGTAATGTAATATGTGTGTGTGTGTGTGTGTGTGTGTGTGTGTAGGGTATGTTTAGTAGGCTTCTCAAGTGTTTTTTGTGTGTGTTTTTTTTTAAAATTTATTATTATTTATTTATATATTTTTTATATAACCTTTTCTGTGATCTACTCCTCTGGTCTGTGTCTTACTGGACCACTCTGAGCTGAGGAATTAGGGATGACAAATTAATTACTCTTAAGAATAAACACTAAAACCAACAGTATCGTGTTTGGCATTAAGTTCATTTTAGTTCATTTGAACTGTTAAGAATTTCTGTTGAGTTAACGCTGTGTCTCTCTCTCTCTCTCTCTCTCTCTCTGTCTCTCTCTCTCTCCCTCTCTCTCTCTCTCTCTCTCTCTCTCTCTCAGGGATGCTGGTAGTGATCGTGCTCCTGCTCATTGCCATCGTGGTGGTGGCTGTGTGGCCCACCAGCTAATGAAGAGGCTGACGTCGCCCTGGCAGATGAGGAGGTGGAGGGGAGCATTTATGAGGGTGCACCGTCAGGTCATGACCACTTACTGTATGGACTTACATACACACACACACACACACACACACACACGGACACACATACACACGGACACACACACGGACACAGACACACACAACGTACAGACACAGTTACAAACCCTCTCACACACACACACACACACACACACACACAACACACTCCCTCTCTCACACACACAACTCTATTTCCTCTCCTCTTGCCCCTCATGTGAAAACAAGAGCAAGGCGGTACCGTACCCAGGCAAGAATGAAGACATGAACCAGCAACGTTTTATTTTCTTAAAGGGGCGTTGGGTAGGTAAAGGGCAGCATTGACCCTACCGTGGGACCTCCCATGGGGGGGCTTTTCCTTCAATAACTCTGTCTGTGGTGCTGGAGGGTCCGGGGTCTAGGGCTGGGGGTAATTCCACTAGCTTAGCAATACTCATACATATATATTTACCTGCTAGCTGCTCCAATGTTATCATTTGTCTTGGGGGATTTTAGAATGTTTATAGAGAAATGCCAGCCAAAACAAATAACACATGACCGACTTGCCAACACGACTGTTTTCCTTTCTTGTAAATCAATTCATCATAGTAATGCTAATGTTGTAATTTCTAATAAAATAACATTAAAAGTCACTGGACTCTCTCTCTCTCTCTCTCACACACACACACTCACTCTCTCTCTCTCTTTCTCTTTCTCTTTCTCTTTCTCTCTCTCTCTAATGCGGTAGCCCTCACTAGGAATTTGTTCGTATTTGGTTTACATGATAATCCATCTACAAGGGTTTGATTTTCTGCATTTGTAGAGCACTGCATTATTCTACTATGCTATGTTCTGTTGGTGGGCCTGGCTGGGCCTGAGTGGGTCACTGCTGGGCCTGGTTGGGCCTGAGTGGGTCACTCCTGGGCCTGGTTGGGCCTGAGTGGGTCACTCCTGGGCCTGAGTAGAAGCCTTTGCTCCGAGCCAGTTGTTGCCCCCCGGTACTGGAGTCGGAGACCCCTTTCCTACTGTACAGTCAGTTTATGAGCTTTTGTGAAAGCTGTCATACATCATATATACATACTGTACAGAGGATGATGTCACAGTATGACACGGGTCCAGGCTTGGTGGTCTGACGCGATTAGCCCCCCACTAGATCCTCTACACGCCCTCCCACATATGGGGCCGTTGATTGAAATGTGTGAGTAACGCCCAGCACCAAGGACTCGAGATCCAAAGCAGACATTTTTTGAAGCCTAACGTCGGCCGCTGATCGAAGGCAGACAGCAGTGGAGGAAGGAGACGCCACACCAGTGACTTAGCGACAAGAGTTTATTTCAACTGAATTCTGGATTTAGTTCTAACCAGGTTTGTGTTCAGTAGTAATTGTTTTCCTTCTTTTAATCACAACCATCTAAACATCCACAAACAAGTAAAAAATAAAAAGGCAAAAAAAGACATAATAAATTCCACAAAGTCTTGTGTCATTAAATATATTCATATATAATAACCATAATATATTAGTACGCATCGTAAAACAAACATTGCAGAGGTTCTCGCAATGGCCACAGCTAAACAACATTTACAATTCATAGTATGGACAAAAAGCAACGTTTTGACAGGTTCTGCGGCGGCCATGTTCTGCGGCGGCCATGTTTGCTGACGGAGGAGGTCGTCAGATCCATTGCTTGGAAAACTGATCTAAAATTTACATCATGGGGACGACAAAGACAGAATAAACCAAAATGATTGAGGTTTTGATTATATATTTTTGTGCCAAACAGAGATAGGATAACATGTAATGTTGCATGTCTGGATATAATGATGAAAGGCAAGTAACGTGTAAATATATGTATAAATATGTGTTATAATGTCATCTATATATTTCATCTTTGCAAGAAGACACCAGCACAAACGCATATGTATTTATATGAATGATCTGTACACATAGAAAAGAAAAAAAAAACAACAGCTATGGAACACATATGCTCTGAATCAAGACCCTCAATGTCAAATATCTGATCGGTTTGAAGCAACAACAAAAAAAAGAAAAGAAAGAGAGGAAAGATGTGGTTTGAATTCAGAAGGGGATGATCAGGTGGTTGAATGACACGGTCTCCTTGCCGTTCCTTAGTTTCTCCCCCTCAGCAAATCATGGTGAAGTGAATTAATTTGACAGCCCTGTACTGTAAGACACACGCAGCATGTAGATGAACGTCCACAGCTGGTGAATGAATCTTGAAAAGATAAAATGGATGTCTGGGTGAGGTGGGATGAGGAAACTGTTGGGTTTTTTTTTATTCGGGTAATTTCCGATAACGGTTATCGTGACTGGGTGGTTTGCTTTAGGAGAGTGTGCCTTCTGTCGTGAGACAACTGTATTTTACATTTCTGTTGCCTCATTCAACAAGGAAATAAATACTGTTCTCATGGTATGCTCTGTCTCTGAATGTCCTTGTTCTTTTTGCTTTCTACAATCTACAATCAAATTGAAGTTAATAATGGTTTATTATAATTATCTAGATCATTTTCACATAAAAATACTACCTATACAGATTTAATGGTTGGCTGCCAACCCTGTTTTAGTACCTTGGAAAGAGGAGACATGTTTCAATTATTACAAAGTTGCTTTACATTTTAAAGATTTTTTTTTTTAACATTTTTTTTATTTCTTTTTTTACTTTCTTTCTTTCTTTTTTTTTTTTCATACAAAAGGAGGTAATTATTTTTGTTGGGCCAGTATCCAAGCTATGGTGAATTACATGTGTATTTGGAAATATTGTAGAGAGAGAAAGACTATATAAATATGTACATTGTTACGCTTTCAATTCAAACATGTACCACCAACATTTTCACACCAAATACAATGCTTGGTTAACATTCTCTAAAAACAATCACATACTGTATATATCTTGGCCACAAGTCCAATGTTGTCATCCATTTTGAAGCCTCAGGCATCCATTACAACACCACAAATGTTTCCTTTGGGTTTCTGTATATCACACGGATGGCTCCAATATGTTGGACAATAATGCGATTTCATATTTCATAAGTATACACCTTCAATATCAAATTCAAAAAATGTCTGTATATACCAAAATCTGAGCGACACAGACAGCATCCTCTGTTTTTCTGCTGCTGACAAACATTGTTGTCTGAATATCAGGTTCCTCAAATGACTTACTTAAAATTCAATATCATCAAAACCAAAACATGAATGAAATGTGAGATGGCCGTACAATACACACAGTGGGAAGGAAGGACCCTAAATTCAAGGCTGACTGTTTTCCGGTATCGGTAAATATAAACACCAGTCATTGTGAAGTCCGGAGCATTCTGTGGGAAACTCCAGACATTCAAAATGTAGTCCGTTGTCTTCTCGGCATCCAGCAAAATTATATTAAAAACATAAAATAAAATAAAAAAAATACTAATTATGAGAAATGAGCCAGCGGCACCAGTTCAGTGAGGGTGAGTGAAGTGACCGGCCTCTGTGGAGAAGAGCTTCCATGCACTCTCAATCTGTACAACCACCTACCTCCACAATGAACATTCATTCATTTCAGATTATTCAGAATACTGTAGGTTTTGGGGTTTTTCAATCAGCTTTAGCTTTGATTAAGCTTAGTCTTAGCAATGCTGTCGTCAAATATTATGTCCACTTTAAAAACACGGACGTCTTCTCCTGTCAGTTACACTACTAGGGGGCGATACCCAATCAAATCCACCATACAGAAAAATAACTTTGTTCCTGTGCTACGAAAATATGGGTTTTAGGTACAATAACGTAATTATCTACAGCACACAACTGGGTAAAACGAAAGGCAACTTATTTGATCGTACATTAACA
>NW_028153010.1:5000-10000 GCF_951799395.1 Argentina silus | reverse complement strand
ATAGGAACACACACACACGCGTGCGCACACACACACACACACACACACACACACACACACACACACACGCGCAGTCTTGTGTGTCTTTGAGCTGGGTGACGCCTCAATCGAAGCTCTGCCCACCACACTGACACAGAATCACCGTCCTCACCTCCGTCTCCACCATCCCCCATTTTGATTTACGATCGCAGCCTGGGAGATTGCTTTCTGCAGGAGGACGGGGGGAGAAAGAGAAACAGGCCGACTACCACCACTACCCTTCCTCATGATACAGACACACACACACAGACACACACACACACACTTGGACGCATGTGAGCACACACACACACATGCGCACACACATCCTCCCCCCCCCCCCCCCCCCGCATGACAACCGCAGACTCACAAACACCCTCCCCCCCCCCCCCCCCATGTCAAGGTGAAACCGTAGAAGAAAACAAATAAATCAGCTGGCTGCTAGCGACCCATAAGTCTAGTGAACAGTGCCTGTAAAATGACTGGGGGCGTCAGGAGAGGCTAATGAGCCTGTCCAGGTGAATGTGTTTTTGTGGGAACAAATGGACCAGCATGCCAGTGGGGGGGGGGGGGTTCTAACACGCACGCACGCGCACACGCACACGCACGCATGCTGACTACACGACTCGCGGAAAGGCACAGACAACAATGCAATGACGCGCACACATGCACACACAGACACAGACACAGACACAGACACACACACACACACACACACACACACATGCACACACAGACACACACACAGACACACAGACACAGACACACACACACAGACACACACACACACACACACACACACACACACAGACACTGCATATCTGTGGTGAGGTCTAAAATCACTAAGGGACGACAGAGCCGTCGGCCAGGTGAGCCACAGAAAAAGAAAGCCACCCCCACCCCTCTGTACCCCCCCCGTGGAGAAACCCAATCCTCCTGGACTGTTGATTAATAACCTTGGTGGAATGGCCCATCCTCGGGGGGGGGAGGGGGCTTGGTTTTGGTTAAGGTTGCTTGGCTTTGCTACAGTTACCGATGCAATCCAACACTCCTGTGCATGGAAGCATGTTTGTGTGATTTCTGTTCGTGGGTGTGTGTATTGTGTGTATTGTGTGTGTGTTGTGTGTGTGTGTGTGTGTGTGTGTGTGTGTGTGTGCGCGCGTGTATTGTGTGTGTGTGTGTGCGCGTGTATTGTGTGTGTGTGTGTGTGCGCTTGTATTGTGTGTGTGTGAGACACGTGACATCCTGTCAGAAACCTCTCTGCGGCTTCAGCGGGGGCGTTCGTGGAAGGTTAGGCATCGCGTCATCATTGTCATGACGGCGAGCGCAGTGTCCCAGGTGGAGCGTCTAAAACGGAGGGAGGGAGGGAGGGGGGGGGGGGGGGGGGCGGAGAGGGACCAGAACGTCCTCTTTCCCCCGTCGGACGTCAAACGGAAAGCAACCAGGGACCGGAGGTGTCAACCGTCCTACTGAAGACTGATGCTGCCTGAACGTTCCCTTGAGGTCCCCCTCGCTAAACCAAAAAGATGCTAGCTCACCTCAGCGGACAGGAATAGCGGCCAGAAGGACCGCTGTGTCAGCACAACGCAGACCCACAGTACTGTGTGGCGGCGTTGTGCAACGTATGACTCTGTTACGGCTGTGGTGTTTCCCCTTCTCTTCCGCAACGTAGCAATTAGCACCTCTAATCTTCATTAACAGGTGCAAATCGTCTTCATGCTGCCTCGATGGGAGGGATGGGCGGTTCGCTAGTCCCGTTTACACACACACACACACACCACACCGCACACTACACACACACACCACACACTACACACACACACCACACACTACACACTACACACGCACACAACCACACACACTTCTGCGTCTCGCTTAGACAATGCTTTATGGAGCAGATTTAACACTATGAGGCTGGCATATATTCCCCTCTGTAAAGTAAGCACATTTTCTGCTTCCATGCACAAAACCTGAAATCATTACTGGGTAAGAGAGAGAGAATGGGGAGGGGGGGGGGGGTAAAGACAGAGAGATGATGGGGGGGGGGGGGGGAATAAAGAGAGAGAGGGAGAAACTTATTTTGCTTACAACGTGTAGTGTTCATATGACAGAGAAACAGTATGACTGAGAGAGAGAGAGAGAGAGAGAGAGAGAGAGAGAGATGGCCCAGTGATGGAGTGCGTGATTGAGGAGGAAGGCCCGGTAAGACTGCCACTCACCCCACAGGGGAGCGGGCCATTGGCGTAGCTAAGACCACTTACACACCGGAGATAGAGGGGGAGAGAGATGAAAGGAGGGAGGGAGAGAGGGGGGGAAGTGACTGATGACAGAGAAAGAGAGAGAGAGCCTCAGGACTAGATGTACACTGAGAGGAAGGTAGACAGAGTATCTCATGGAAGGAGAGTGTGCTGCAAACCGGGGTCGACCCGCGGTCTCCATGATCCTACCGTCAGCCTCCGAAGTCGCCCATCCCCCCACGTAATCGTCCTACGGTGTGTGTGCGTGTGTGTGTGTGTGTGGGGGATACGCCTCACAAGTCCTATTTCAAAAGACCTGCACACTCTACAGTTGACTTGTAATGCCTTTCTCCTTCAAAATAGAATGCATGTTGGCGAGGGGAGGGGAGGGGAGGGGAGGGGAGGGGAGGGGAGGGGAGGGGAGGGGAGGGGAGGGGAGATATAACCCGCTTGTTCATGCGACAGTTATAAGGACCAACATGTTTCACAGGAAGAAAAAGAGAAGGAAGGGAGGGAGGGAGGGAGGGAGGGAAAAGAGAGATACTGCAGCCCTTACACAGCTGGCAGAAGAACATCTGCAGTAGAGGTCTGTCCATCTCTCTCCATCTCTCTCTCCCCATCTCTCTCTCCCCATCTCTCTCTCTGTAGGGGACTGCGACACAGCTGTCACAATATAGACCTCCCTGTACCTTTACCTCTCTCTGTCTCTCTCTCTGTCTCTCTCTCCGTCTCTCTCTCTGAAGGGGAAAAGAGGATGAGGATCACTCCGTCCAAAAACTAGGCCAGGCGTCCAACAGCAACACAGTATGGAGTCAACCAGTATGTTAGTGTACACACACACACACGCACGCACACACACACACACACACACACACACACACACACACACACACGCACACGCACACGCACACACGCACACACAGCAATTGGATTTCCCCACTGCACACAGCACCACAGGGTGACACGAGGCATGTGAAACTCTCGCTCGGGGCGGCCAAATTGAAACTCAGTGTGCAAAGTGAATTATCTTTGGCTGGCTTGATCTGCTGCACCAGTGTGCGTGTGTCTTTCCTTGCACGAGTGCATGTGGTTGTGTGTGTGTGTGTGTGTGTGTGTGTGTGTGTGTGTGTGTGTGTGTGTGTGTGTGTGTGTGGGAAATAATGCGAGAGTGTTGAGGAGCGTAGAGGGAGGCAGAAGGAGCCAAGAGAAACACTCTCTCTCTCAGGGCTCACTGTACATCACACAAGAACAAAAGCACACGCTCACAAACTCTCACCAAACAGATAGAAGAAACACACACACACACACAGACACACACACACAGACACACACACACACACACACACACACACACACACACAAACACACAGCTAGAACTGGCTGGGATACCATTAGCCCACAGTATGGAGTCAACCAGTGTGGTAGTACACACACACACACACACACACACACTCGTCCATAGGACAATAGCCACCCTGATAGGCGTCTCCTGCGGTGTCTGATAGCAAGCCTGCCTCCAACCCAGCTGTCCTCTCAGGTGACAGATAGAACTAAGAATAGTGACGCACACATCCACCCAGCGAGGAAAACCCACACACACCCTAACACACACACACACACACACACACACACACGTACACACACACACACGTATACACACGTACACACATACACACACTAAGAGTGAGTGCAGGAACACACACATGTATACACACGCACACACGTACACGCACGCACACACACACACACACACACACACACACACACACACACACACACACACACACACACACACACACACACACACACACACACACAGCCTAGATAAGTGTGTTTGTAGACCATTACTGTGGACCAACGTTGAGGGCACACAGGAGGAAGAATGGGCCCACACTGACACACACTAATGGCTGTGGTTGCTGTGCTAACAGGTCCAGTTGACGTGGGTTCACCCTCTATCTGTTGTCTTTTCCATTCACCAGAAATCACGCAATATCACCCTACCGCCGCGGTTCCTGTGTCAATGTTGTTGTTTCCAAGGCTAACAAGGAACACGTATTCGATCTGAGGACCTTGCTTCCACAAAGAATCTTGGTATTGATTGAATTAGCCCAGCGAGTCAACACTTAGTAACGGAGGGCGTACATACGTGTGTACGTACACTCCTTCTGTCAAAAATCATATCACAATTCAATCAATAACGTGATATTTTTGTGATATACGGGATTGTTTACCGTCGTCAAAGGGTCAACCACATGTCCCTCACACCGGTTTACATCGACCAGTCACAACTGCATTCATAAAGGACTCTGAAGGCGTATTTTGTGTCACGATCTCAGCGGTGAAAGTGTTAACCACCATTTTTAGCAGCGTGCATCTGCCCTGACAATGGCCGCAGGTATGAGAACAACAGCTAAATAAAGCCCCTATGGGCTACGGCAAAGGTAACTACCACACAGCGCCTGTGGGGAGGAGAGGGAAGGAGAGAGCGAGAGAATAAAGAGAAAAAGAGAGAGAGATTGAGAAGGAGCTTTGCGCAACCATCAATCATCTACTCGGGGTTCAAGTTTATTTGGCTTCATTTTTCTTTTGAGAGTCTACAAAGAGGAGAGGTAGGGGGCCCGGGAGAGAGAGATGGGGGGGGGGGGGGGGGGTGGGTGGGTGGAAGGGAGAGGGAGGGGGGAGAGAGAGAAGGAGAGTTGAACAGGGAGGGGGTGAGGAGAGGATCGAGAGAGGGAGGAACAG
>NW_028153011.1:0-36047 GCF_951799395.1 Argentina silus | reverse complement strand
ACTGTTTTCATCAAGTTTGAAGCCTCAGTGTTGGCGCGGCAGCCTTTTCTTTCTCTTTCGGGATTGTGTTTTTCTCCACCTGAAAATGCCAAAGAAGGCATAAAAACATGGATTTGTCTCTCCTGCTGCGCACACACTTCGGAGAGCTTGCAAATGCCTAATAACCACAAGCAGCCCCTACTCCAATATGGGAGACACTGTTTTCATCAAGTTTGAAGCCTCAGTGTTGGCGCGGCAGCCTTTTCTTTCTCTTTCGGGATTGTGTTTTTCTCCACCTGAAAATGCCAAAGAAGGCATAAAAACATGGATTTGTCTCTCCTGCTGCGCACACACTTCGGAGAGCTTGCAAAGGCCTAATAACCACAAGCAGCCCCTACTCCACTATGGGAGACACTGTTTTCATCAAGTTTGAAGCCTCAGTGTTGGCGCGGCAGCCTTTTCTTTCTCTTTCGGGATTGTGTTTTTCTCCACCTGAAAATGCCAAAGAAGGCATAAAAACATGGATTTGTCTCTCCTGCTGCGCACACACTTCGGAGAGCTTGCAAATGCCTAATAACCACAAGCAGCCCCTACTCCAATATGGGAGACACTGTTTTCATCAAGTTTGAAGCCTCAGTGTTGGCGCGGCAGCCTTTTCTTTCTCTTTCGGGATTGTGTTTTTCTCCACCTGAAAATGCCAAAGAAGGCATAAAAACATGGATTTGTCTTTCCTGCTGCGCACACACTTCGGAGAGCTTGCAAAGGCCTAATAACCACAAGCAGCCCCTACTCCACTATGGGAGACACTGTTTTCATCAAGTTTGAAGCCTCAGTGTTGGCGCGGCAGCCTTTTCTTTCTCTTTCGGGATTGTGTTTTTCTCCACCTGAAAATGCCAAAGAAGGCATAAAAACATGGATTTGTCTCTCCTGCTGCGCACACACTTCGGAGAGCTTGCAAATGCCTAATAACCACAAGCAGCCCCTACTCCAATATGGGAGACACTGTTTTCATCAAGTTTGAAGCCTCAGTGTTGGCGCGGCAGCCTTTTCTTTCTCTTTCGGGATTGTGTTTTTCTCCACCTGAAAATGCCAAAGAAGGCATAAAAACATGGATTTGTCTCTCCTGCTGCGCACACACTTCGGAGAGCTTGCAAAGGCCTAATAACCACAAGCAGCCCCTACTCCACTATGGGAGACACTGTTTTCATCAAGTTTGAAGCCTCAGTGTTGGCGCGGCAGCCTTTTCTTTCTCTTTCGGGATTGTGTTTTTCTCCACCTGAAAATGCCAAAGAAGGCATAAAAACATGGATTTGTCTCTCCTGCTGCGCACACACTTCGGAGAGCTTGCAAATGCCTAATAACCACAAGCAGCCCCTACTCCATTATGGGAGACACTGTTTTCATCAAGTTTGAAGCCTCAGTGTTGGCGCGGCAGCCTTTTCTTTCTCTTTCGGGATTGTGTTTTTCTCCACCTGAAAATGCCAAAGAAGGCATAAAAACATGGATTTGTCTCTCCTGCTGCGCACACACTTCGGAGAGCTTGCAAATGCCTAATAACCACAAGCAGCCCCTACTCCAATATGGGAGACACTGTTTTCATCAAGTTTGAAGCCTCAGTTTTGGCTGGACAGCCATTTCTTTATTTTTGGGGCCTGTGTGTTTTTCGACCTGGAAATGGCAAAAAAGGCGCGAAAACATTGATTTGTCTCTCCTGCCGCGCACACACTTCGGAGAGCTTGCAAAGGCCTAATAACCACAAGCAGCCCCTACTCCACTATGGGAGACACTGTTTTCATCAAGTTTGAAGCCTCAGTGTTGGCGCGGCAGCCTTTTCTTTTTCTTTCGGGATTGTGTTTTTCTCCACCTGAAAATGCCAAAGAAGGCATAAAAACATGGATTTGTCTCTCCTGCTGCGCACACACTTCGGAGAGCTTGCAAATGCCTAATAACCACAAGCAGCCCCTACTCCAATATAGGAGACACTGTTTTCATCAAGTTTGAAGCCTCAGTTTTGGCTGGACAGCCATTTCTTTATTTTTGGGGCCTGTGTGTTTTTCGACCTGGAAATGGCAAAAAAGGCGCGAAAACATTGATTTGTCTCTCCTGCCGCGCACACACTTCCGATAGCTTGCGAAGGCCTAAAAAACACAAGCTGCCCTTGAGTTATTGTGGGAGAGAATGTTTTCATCAAGTTTGAAGCCATAGTTTTGGCGCGGCAGCCGTTTCTTTCATTTTGGGGCCTATGTGTTTTTCGACCTTGAAATCGTAAAAAAGGCGCGAAAACATGGATTTGTCTCTCCTGCCGCGCACACACTTCCGATAGCTTGCGAAGGCCTAAAAAACACAAGCGGCCCTTGAGTTATTGTCTGAGAGACTGTTTTAATCAAGTTTGAAGCCTCAGTTTTGGCTGGACAGCCGTTTCTTTATTTTTGGGGCCTTTGTTTTCTTCGACCTGGAAATGGCAAAAAAGGCGCGAAAACATGGATTTGTCTCTCCTGCCGCGCACACACTTCTGATAGCGTGCAAAGGCCTAAAAAACACAAGCAGCCCGTGAGTTATTATGGGAGAGACTGTTTTCATCAAGTTTGAAGCCATAGTTTTGGCGCGGCAGCCGTTTCTTTCATTTTGGGGCCTATGTGTTTTTCGACCTTGAAATCGCAAAAAAGGCGCGAAAACATGGATTTGTCTCTCCTGCCGCGCACACACTTCGGAGAGCTTGCAAATGCCTAATAACCACAAGCAGCCCCTACTCCAATATGGGAGACACTGTTTTCATCAAGTTTGAAGCCTCAGTTTTGGCTGGACAGCCATTTCTTTATTTTTGGGGCCTGTGTGTTTTTCGACCTGGAAATGGCAAAAAAGGCGCGAAAACATTGATTTGTCTCTCCTGCCGCGCACACACTTCGGAGAGCTTGCAAAGGCCTAAAAAACACAAGCAGCCCGTGAGTTATTATGGGAGAGACTGTTTTCATCAAGTTTGAAGCCATAGTTTTGGCGCGGCAGCCGTTTCTTTCATTTTGGGGCCTATGTGTTTTTCGACCTTGAAATCGCAAAAAAGGCGCGAAAACATGGATTTGTCTCTCCTGCCGCGCACACACTTCGGAGAGCTTGCAAATGCCTAATAACCACAAGCAGCCCCTACTCCAATATGGGAGACACTGTTTTCATCAAGTTTGAAGCCTCAGTTTTGGCTGGACAGCCATTTCTTTATTTTTGGGGCCTGTGTGTTTTTCGACCTGGAAATGGCAAAAAAGGCGCGAAAACATTGATTTGTCTCTCCTGCCGCGCACACACTTCGGAGAGCTTGCAAAGGCCTAATAACCACAAGCAGCCCCTACTCCACTATGGGAGACACTGTTTTCATCAAGTTTGAAGCCTCAGTGTTGGCGCGGCAGCCTTTTCTTTCTCTTTCGGGATTGTGTTTTTCTCCACCTGAAAATGCCAAAGAAGGCATAAAAACATGGATTTGTCTCTCCTGCTGCGCACACACTTCGGAGAGCTTGCAAATGCCTAATAACCACAAGCAGCCCCTACTCCAATATGGGAGACACTGTTTTCATCAAGTTTGAAGCCTCAGTGTTGGCGCGGCAGCCTTTTCTTTCTCTTTCGGGATTGTGTTTTTCTCCACCTGAAAATGCCAAAGAAGGCATAAAAACATGGATTTGTCTCTCCTGCTGCGCACACACTTCGGAGAGCTTGCAAAGGCCTAATAACCACAAGCAGCCCCTACTCCACTATGGGAGACACTGTTTTCATCAAGTTTGAAGCCTCAGTGTTGGCGCGGCAGCCTTTTCTTTCTCTTTCGGGATTGTGTTTTTCTCCACCTGAAAATGCCAAAGAAGGCATAAAAACATGGATTTGTCTCTCCTGCTGCGCACACACTTCGGAGAGCTTGCAAATGCCTAATAACCACAAGCAGCCCCTACTCCAATATGGGAGACACTGTTTTCATCAAGTTTGAAGCCTCAGTGTTGGCGCGGCAGCCTTTTCTTTCTCTTTCGGGATTGTGTTTTTCTCCACCTGAAAATGCCAAAGAAGGCATAAAAACATGGATTTGTCTCTCCTGCTGCGCACACACTTCGGAGAGCTTGCAAAGTCTAATAACCACAAGCAGCCCCTACTCCACTATGGGAGACACTGTTTTCATCAAGTTTGAAGCCTCAGTGTTGGCGCGGCAGCCTTTTCTTTCTCTTTCGGGATTGTGTTTTTCTCCACCTGAAAATGCCAAAGAAGGCATAAAAACATGGATTTGTCTCTCCTGCTGCGCACACACTTCGGAGAGCTTGCAAATGCCTAATAACCACAAGCAGCCCCTACTCCATTATGGGAGACACTGTTTTCATCAAGTTTGAAGCCTCAGTGTTGGCGCGGCAGCCTTTTCTTTCTCTTTCGGGATTGTGTTTTTCTCCACCTGAAAATGCCAAAGAAGGCATAAAAACATGGATTTGTCTCTCCTGCTGCGCACACACTTCGGAGAGCTTGCAAATGCCTAATAACCACAAGCAGCCCCTACTCCAATATGGGAGACACTGTTTTCATCAAGTTTGAAGCCTCAGTTTTGGCTGGACAGCCATTTCTTTATTTTTGGGGCCTGTGTGTTTTTCGACCTGGAAATGGCAAAAAAGGCGCGAAAACATTGATTTGTCTCTCCTGCCGCGCACACACTTCGGAGAGCTTGCAAAGGCCTAATAACCACAAGCAGCCCCTACTCCACTATGGGAGACACTGTTTTCATCAAGTTTGAAGCCTCAGTGTTGGCGCGGCAGCCTTTTCTTTTTCTTTCGGGATTGTGTTTTTCTCCACCTGAAAATGCCAAAGAAGGCATAAAAACATGGATTTGTCTCTCCTGCTGCGCACACACTTCGGAGAGCTTGCAAAGTCTAATAACCACAAGCAGCCCCTACTCCACTATGGGAGACACTGTTTTCATCAAGTTTGAAGCCTCAGTGTTGGCGCGGCAGCCTTTTCTTTCTCTTTCGGGATTGTGTTTTTCTCCACCTGAAAATGCCAAAGAAGGCATAAAAACATGGATTTGTCTCTCCTGCTGCGCACACACTTCGGAGAGCTTGCAAATGCCTAATAACCACAAGCAGCCCCTACTCCATTATGGGAGACACTGTTTTCATCAAGTTTGAAGCCTCAGTGTTGGCGCGGCAGCCTTTTCTTTCTCTTTCGGGATTGTGTTTTTCTCCACCTGAAAATGCCAAAGAAGGCATAAAAACATGGATTTGTCTCTCCTGCTGCGCACACACTTCGGAGAGCTTGCAAATGCCTAATAACCACAAGCAGCCCCTACTCCAATATGGGAGACACTGTTTTCATCAAGTTTGAAGCCTCAGTTTTGGCTGGACAGCCATTTCTTTATTTTTGGGGCCTGTGTGTTTTTCGACCTGGAAATGGCAAAAAAGGCGCGAAAACATTGATTTGTCTCTCCTGCCGCGCACACACTTCGGAGAGCTTGCAAAGGCCTAATAACCACAAGCAGCCCCTACTCCACTATGGGAGACACTGTTTTCATCAAGTTTGAAGCCTCAGTGTTGGCGCGGCAGCCTTTTCTTTTTCTTTCGGGATTGTGTTTTTCTCCACCTGAAAATGCCAAAGAAGGCATAAAAACATGGATTTGTCTCTCCTGCTGCGCACACACTTCGGAGAGCTTGCAAATGCCTAATAACCACAAGCAGCCCCTACTCCAATATAGGAGACACTGTTTTCATCAAGTTTGAAGCCTCAGTTTTGGCTGGACAGCCATTTCTTTATTTTTGGGGCCTGTGTGTTTTTCGACCTGGAAATGGCAAAAAAGGCGCGAAAACATTGATTTGTCTCTCCTGCCGCGCACACACTTCCGATAGCTTGCGAAGGCCTAAAAAACACAAGCTGCCCTTGAGTTATTGTGGGAGAGAATGTTTTCATCAAGTTTGAAGCCATAGTTTTGGCGCGGCAGCCGTTTCTTTCATTTTGGGGCCTATGTGTTTTTCGACCTTGAAATCGTAAAAAAGGCGCGAAAACATGGATTTGTCTCTCCTGCCGCGCACACACTTCCGATAGCTTGCGAAGGCCTAAAAAACACAAGCGGCCCTTGAGTTATTGTCTGAGAGACTGTTTTAATCAAGTTTGAAGCCTCAGTTTTGGCTGGACAGCCGTTTCTTTATTTTTGGGGCCTTTGTTTTCTTCGACCTGGAAATGGCAAAAAAGGCGCGAAAACATGGATTTGTCTCTCCTGCCGCGCACACACTTCTGATAGCGTGCAAAGGCCTAAAAAACACAAGCAGCCCGTGAGTTATTATGGGAGAGACTGTTTTCATCAAGTTTGAAGCCATAGTTTTGGCGCGGCAGCCGTTTCTTTCATTTTGGGGCCTATGTGTTTTTCGACCTTGAAATCGCAAAAAAGGCGCGAAAACATGGATTTGTCTCTCCTGCCGCGCACACACTTCGGAGAGCTTGCAAATGCCTAATAACCACAAGCAGCCCCTACTCCAATATGGGAGACACTGTTTTCATCAAGTTTGAAGCCTCAGTTTTGGCTGGACAGCCATTTCTTTATTTTTGGGGCCTGTGTGTTTTTCGACCTGGAAATGGCAAAAAAGGCGCGAAAACATTGATTTGTCTCTCCTGCCGCGCACACACTTCGGAGAGCTTGCAAAGGCCTAAAAAACACAAGCAGCCCGTGAGTTATTATGGGAGAGACTGTTTTCATCAAGTTTGAAGCCATAGTTTTGGCGCGGCAGCCGTTTCTTTCATTTTGGGGCCTATGTGTTTTTCGACCTTGAAATCGCAAAAAAGGCGCGAAAACATGGATTTGTCTCTCCTGCCGCGCACACACTTCGGAGAGCTTGCAAATGCCTAATAACCACAAGCAGCCCCTACTCCAATATGGGAGACACTGTTTTCATCAAGTTTGAAGCCTCAGTTTTGGCTGGACAGCCATTTCTTTATTTTTGGGGCCTGTGTGTTTTTCGACCTGGAAATGGCAAAAAAGGCGCGAAAACATTGATTTGTCTCTCCTGCCGCGCACACACTTCGGAGAGCTTGCAAAGGCCTAATAACCACAAGCAGCCCCTACTCCACTATGGGAGACACTGTTTTCATCAAGTTTGAAGCCTCAGTGTTGGCGCGGCAGCCTTTTCTTTCTCTTTCGGGATTGTGTTTTTCTCCACCTGAAAATGCCAAAGAAGGCATAAAAACATGGATTTGTCTCTCCTGCTGCGCACACACTTCGGAGAGCTTGCAAATGCCTAATAACCACAAGCAGCCCCTACTCCAATATGGGAGACACTGTTTTCATCAAGTTTGAAGCCTCAGTGTTGGCGCGGCAGCCTTTTCTTTCTCTTTCGGGATTGTGTTTTTCTCCACCTGAAAATGCCAAAGAAGGCATAAAAACATGGATTTGTCTCTCCTGCTGCGCACACACTTCGGAGAGCTTGCAAAGGCCTAATAACCACAAGCAGCCCCTACTCCACTATGGGAGACACTGTTTTCATCAAGTTTGAAGCCTCAGTGTTGGCGCGGCAGCCTTTTCTTTCTCTTTCGGGATTGTGTTTTTCTCCACCTGAAAATGCCAAAGAAGGCATAAAAACATGGATTTGTCTCTCCTGCTGCGCACACACTTCGGAGAGCTTGCAAATGCCTAATAACCACAAGCAGCCCCTACTCCAATATGGGAGACACTGTTTTCATCAAGTTTGAAGCCTCAGTGTTGGCGCGGCAGCCTTTTCTTTCTCTTTCGGGATTGTGTTTTTCTCCACCTGAAAATGCCAAAGAAGGCATAAAAACATGGATTTGTCTCTCCTGCTGCGCACACACTTCGGAGAGCTTGCAAAGGCCTAATAACCACAAGCAGCCCCTACTCCACTATGGGAGACACTGTTTTCATCAAGTTTGAAGCCTCAGTGTTGGCGCGGCAGCCTTTTCTTTCTCTTTCGGGATTGTGTTTTTCTCCACCTGAAAATGCCAAAGAAGGCATAAAAACATGGATTTGTCTCTCCTGCTGCGCACACACTTCGGAGAGCTTGCAAATGCCTAATAACCACAAGCAGCCCCTACTCCATTATGGGAGACACTGTTTTCATCAAGTTTGAAGCCTCAGTGTTGGCGCGGCAGCCTTTTCTTTCTCTTTCGGGATTGTGTTTTTCTCCACCTGAAAATGCCAAAGAAGGCATAAAAACATGGATTTGTCTCTCCTGCTGCGCACACACTTCGGAGAGCTTGCAAATGCCTAATAACCACAAGCAGCCCCTACTCCAATATGGGAGACACTGTTTTCATCAAGTTTGAAGCCTCAGTTTTGGCTGGACAGCCATTTCTTTATTTTTGGGGCCTGTGTGTTTTTCGACCTGGAAATGGCAAAAAAGGCGCGAAAACATTGATTTGTCTCTCCTGCCGCGCACACACTTCGGAGAGCTTGCAAAGGCCTAATAACCACAAGCAGCCCCTACTCCACTATGGGAGACACTGTTTTCATCAAGTTTGAAGCCTCAGTGTTGGCGCGGCAGCCTTTTCTTTCTCTTTCGGGATTGTGTTTTTCTCCACCTGAAAATGCCAAAGAAGGCATAAAAACATGGATTTGTCTCTCCTGCTGCGCACACACTTCGGAGAGCTTGCAAATGCCTAATAACCACAAGCAGCCCCTACTCCATTATGGGAGACACTGTTTTCATCAAGTTTGAAGCCTCAGTGTTGGCGCGGCAGCCTTTTCTTTCTCTTTCGGGATTGTGTTTTTCTCCACCTGAAAATGCCAAAGAAGGCATAAAAACATGGATTTGTCTCTCCTGCTGCGCACACACTTCGGAGAGCTTGCAAATGCCTAATAACCACAAGCAGCCCCTACTCCAATATGGGAGACACTGTTTTCATCAAGTTTGAAGCCTCAGTTTTGGCTGGACAGCCATTTCTTTATTTTTGGGGCCTGTGTGTTTTTCGACCTGGAAATGGCAAAAAAGGCGCGAAAACATTGATTTGTCTCTCCTGCCGCGCACACACTTCGGAGAGCTTGCAAAGGCCTAATAACCACAAGCAGCCCCTACTCCACTATGGGAGACACTGTTTTCATCAAGTTTGAAGCCTCAGTGTTGGCGCGGCAGCCTTTTCTTTTTCTTTCGGGATTGTGTTTTTCTCCACCTGAAAATGCCAAAGAAGGCATAAAAACATGGATTTGTCTCTCCTGCTGCGCACACACTTCGGAGAGCTTGCAAATGCCTAATAACCACAAGCAGCCCCTACTCCAATATAGGAGACACTGTTTTCATCAAGTTTGAAGCCTCAGTTTTGGCTGGACAGCCATTTCTTTATTTTTGGGGCCTGTGTGTTTTTCGACCTGGAAATGGCAAAAAAGGCGCGAAAACATTGATTTGTCTCTCCTGCCGCGCACACACTTCCGATAGCTTGCGAAGGCCTAAAAAACACAAGCTGCCCTTGAGTTATTGTGGGAGAGAATGTTTTCATCAAGTTTGAAGCCATAGTTTTGGCGCGGCAGCCGTTTCTTTCATTTTGGGGCCTATGTGTTTTTCGACCTTGAAATCGTAAAAAAGGCGCGAAAACATGGATTTGTCTCTCCTGCCGCGCACACACTTCCGATAGCTTGCGAAGGCCTAAAAAACACAAGCGGCCCTTGAGTTATTGTCTGAGAGACTGTTTTAATCAAGTTTGAAGCCTCAGTTTTGGCTGGACAGCCGTTTCTTTATTTTTGGGGCCTTTGTTTTCTTCGACCTGGAAATGGCAAAAAAGGCGCGAAAACATGGATTTGTCTCTCCTGCCGCGCACACACTTCTGATAGCGTGCAAAGGCCTAAAAAACACAAGCAGCCCGTGAGTTATTATGGGAGAGACTGTTTTCATCAAGTTTGAAGCCATAGTTTTGGCGCGGCAGCCGTTTCTTTCATTTTGGGGCCTATGTGTTTTTCGACCTTGAAATCGCAAAAAAGGCGCGAAAACATGGATTTGTCTCTCCTGCCGCGCACACACTTCGGAGAGCTTGCAAATGCCTAATAACCACAAGCAGCCCCTACTCCAATATGGGAGACACTGTTTTCATCAAGTTTGAAGCCTCAGTTTTGGCTGGACAGCCATTTCTTTATTTTTGGGGCCTGTGTGTTTTTCGACCTGGAAATGGCAAAAAAGGCGCGAAAACATTGATTTGTCTCTCCTGCCGCGCACACACTTCGGAGAGCTTGCAAAGGCCTAAAAAACACAAGCAGCCCGTGAGTTATTATGGGAGAGACTGTTTTCATCAAGTTTGAAGCCATAGTTTTGGCGCGGCAGCCGTTTCTTTCATTTTGGGGCCTATGTGTTTTTCGACCTTGAAATCGCAAAAAAGGCGCGAAAACATGGATTTGTCTCTCCTGCCGCGCACACACTTCGGAGAGCTTGCAAATGCCTAATAACCACAAGCAGCCCCTACTCCAATATGGGAGACACTGTTTTCATCAAGTTTGAAGCCTCAGTTTTGGCTGGACAGCCATTTCTTTATTTTTGGGGCCTGTGTGTTTTTCGACCTGGAAATGGCAAAAAAGGCGCGAAAACATTGATTTGTCTCTCCTGCCGCGCACACACTTCGGAGAGCTTGCAAAGGCCTAATAACCACAAGCAGCCCCTACTCCACTATGGGAGACACTGTTTTCATCAAGTTTGAAGCCTCAGTGTTGGCGCGGCAGCCTTTTCTTTCTCTTTCGGGATTGTGTTTTTCTCCACCTGAAAATGCCAAAGAAGGCATAAAAACATGGATTTGTCTCTCCTGCTGCGCACACACTTCGGAGAGCTTGCAAATGCCTAATAACCACAAGCAGCCCCTACTCCAATATGGGAGACACTGTTTTCATCAAGTTTGAAGCCTCAGTGTTGGCGCGGCAGCCTTTTCTTTCTCTTTCGGGATTGTGTTTTTCTCCACCTGAAAATGCCAAAGAAGGCATAAAAACATGGATTTGTCTCTCCTGCTGCGCACACACTTCGGAGAGCTTGCAAAGGCCTAATAACCACAAGCAGCCCCTACTCCACTATGGGAGACACTGTTTTCATCAAGTTTGAAGCCTCAGTGTTGGCGCGGCAGCCTTTTCTTTCTCTTTCGGGATTGTGTTTTTCTCCACCTGAAAATGCCAAAGAAGGCATAAAAACATGGATTTGTCTCTCCTGCTGCGCACACACTTCGGAGAGCTTGCAAATGCCTAATAACCACAAGCAGCCCCTACTCCAATATGGGAGACACTGTTTTCATCAAGTTTGAAGCCTCAGTGTTGGCGCGGCAGCCTTTTCTTTCTCTTTCGGGATTGTGTTTTTCTCCACCTGAAAATGCCAAAGAAGGCATAAAAACATGGATTTGTCTCTCCTGCTGCGCACACACTTCGGAGAGCTTGCAAAGGCCTAATAACCACAAGCAGCCCCTACTCCACTATGGGAGACACTGTTTTCATCAAGTTTGAAGCCTCAGTGTTGGCGCGGCAGCCTTTTCTTTCTCTTTCGGGATTGTGTTTTTCTCCACCTGAAAATGCCAAAGAAGGCATAAAAACATGGATTTGTCTCTCCTGCTGCGCACACACTTCGGAGAGCTTGCAAATGCCTAATAACCACAAGCAGCCCCTACTCCATTATGGGAGACACTGTTTTCATCAAGTTTGAAGCCTCAGTGTTGGCGCGGCAGCCTTTTCTTTCTCTTTCGGGATTGTGTTTTTCTCCACCTGAAAATGCCAAAGAAGGCATAAAAACATGGATTTGTCTCTCCTGCTGCGCACACACTTCGGAGAGCTTGCAAATGCCTAATAACCACAAGCAGCCCCTACTCCAATATGGGAGACACTGTTTTCATCAAGTTTGAAGCCTCAGTTTTGGCTGGACAGCCATTTCTTTATTTTTGGGGCCTGTGTGTTTTTCGACCTGGAAATGGCAAAAAAGGCGCGAAAACATTGATTTGTCTCTCCTGCCGCGCACACACTTCGGAGAGCTTGCAAAGGCCTAATAACCACAAGCAGCCCCTACTCCACTATGGGAGACACTGTTTTCATCAAGTTTGAAGCCTCAGTGTTGGCGCGGCAGCCTTTTCTTTTTCTTTCGGGATTGTGTTTTTCTCCACCTGAAAATGCCAAAGAAGGCATAAAAACATGGATTTGTCTCTCCTGCTGCGCACACACTTCGGAGAGCTTGCAAATGCCTAATAACCACAAGCAGCCCCTACTCCAATATAGGAGACACTGTTTTCATCAAGTTTGAAGCCTCAGTTTTGGCTGGACAGCCATTTCTTTATTTTTGGGGCCTGTGTGTTTTTCGACCTGGAAATGGCAAAAAAGGCGCGAAAACATTGATTTGTCTCTCCTGCCGCGCACACACTTCCGATAGCTTGCGAAGGCCTAAAAAACACAAGCTGCCCTTGAGTTATTGTGGGAGAGAATGTTTTCATCAAGTTTGAAGCCATAGTTTTGGCGCGGCAGCCGTTTCTTTCATTTTGGGGCCTATGTGTTTTTCGACCTTGAAATCGTAAAAAAGGCGCGAAAACATGGATTTGTCTCTCCTGCCGCGCACACACTTCCGATAGCTTGCGAAGGCCTAAAAAACACAAGCGGCCCTTGAGTTATTGTCTGAGAGACTGTTTTAATCAAGTTTGAAGCCTCAGTTTTCGCTGGACAGCCGTTTCTTTATTTTTGAGGCCTTTGTTTTCTTCGACCTGGAAATGGCAAAAAAGGCGCGAAAACATGGATTTGTCTCTCCTGCCGCGCACACACTTCTGATAGCGTGCAAAGGCCTAAAAAACACAAGCAGCCCGTGAGTTATTATGGGAGAGACTGTTTTCATCAAGTTTGAAGCCATAGTTTTGGCGCGGCAGCCGTTTCTTTCATTTTGGGGCCTATGTGTTTTTCGACCTTGAAATCGCAAAAAAGGCGCGAAAACATGGATTTGTCTCTCCTGCCGCGCACACACTTCGGAGAGCTTGCAAATGCCTAATAACCACAAGCAGCCCCTACTCCACTATGGGAGACACTGTTTTCATCAAGTTTGAAGCCTCAGTGTTGGCGCGGCAGCCTTTTCTTTCTCTTTCGGGATTGTGTTTTTCTCCACCTGAAAATGCCAAAGAAGGCATAAAAACATGGATTTGTCTCTCCTGCTGCGCACACACTTCGGAGAGCTTGCAAATGCCTAATAACCACAAGCAGCCCCTACTCCAATATGGGAGACACTGTTTTCATCAAGTTTGAAGCCTCAGTGTTGGCGCGGCAGCCTTTTCTTTCTCTTTCGGGATTGTGTTTTTCTCCACCTGAAAATGCCAAAGAAGGCATAAAAACATGGATTTGTCTCTCCTGCTGCGCACACACTTCGGAGAGCTTGCAAAGGCCTAATAACCACAAGCAGCCCCTACTCCACTATGGGAGACACTGTTTTCATCAAGTTTGAAGCCTCAGTGTTGGCGCGGCAGCCTTTTCTTTCTCTTTCGGGATTGTGTTTTTCTCCACCTGAAAATGCCAAAGAAGGCATAAAAACATGGATTTGTCTCTCCTGCTGCGCACACACTTCGGAGAGCTTGCAAATGCCTAATAACCACAAGCAGCCCCTACTCCATTATGGGAGACACTGTTTTCATCAAGTTTGAAGCCTCAGTGTTGGCGCGGCAGCCTTTTCTTTCTCTTTCGGGATTGTGTTTTTCTCCACCTGAAAATGCCAAAGAAGGCATAAAAACATGGATTTGTCTCTCCTGCTGCGCACACACTTCGGAGAGCTTGCAAATGCCTAATAACCACAAGCAGCCCCTACTCCAATATGGGAGACACTGTTTTCATCAAGTTTGAAGCCTCAGTTTTGGCTGGACAGCCATTTCTTTATTTTTGGGGCCTGTGTGTTTTTCGACCTGGAAATGGCAAAAAAGGCGCGAAAACATTGATTTGTCTCTCCTGCCGCGCACACACTTCGGAGAGCTTGCAAAGGCCTAATAACCACAAGCAGCCCCTACTCCACTATGGGAGACACTGTTTTCATCAAGTTTGAAGCCTCAGTGTTGGCGCGGCAGCCTTTTCTTTTTCTTTCGGGATTGTGTTTTTCTCCACCTGAAAATGCCAAAGAAGGCATAAAAACATGGATTTGTCTCTCCTGCTGCGCACACACTTCGGAGAGCTTGCAAATGCCTAATAACCACAAGCAGCCCCTACTCCAATATAGGAGACACTGTTTTCATCAAGTTTGAAGCCTCAGTTTTGGCTGGACAGCCATTTCTTTATTTTTGGGGCCTGTGTGTTTTTCGACCTGGAAATGGCAAAAAAGGCGCGAAAACATTGATTTGTCTCTCCTGCCGCGCACACACTTCCGATAGCTTGCGAAGGCCTAAAAAACACAAGCTGCCCTTGAGTTATTGTGGGAGAGAATGTTTTCATCAAGTTTGAAGCCATAGTTTTGGCGCGGCAGCCGTTTCTTTCATTTTGGGGCCTATGTGTTTTTCGACCTTGAAATCGTAAAAAAGGCGCGAAAACATGGATTTGTCTCTCCTGCCGCGCACACACTTCCGATAGCTTGCGAAGGCCTAAAAAACACAAGCGGCCCTTGAGTTATTGTCTGAGAGACTGTTTTAATCAAGTTTGAAGCCTCAGTTTTCGCTGGACAGCCGTTTCTTTATTTTTGAGGCCTTTGTTTTCTTCGACCTGGAAATGGCAAAAAAGGCGCGAAAACATGGATTTGTCTCTCCTGCCGCGCACACACTTCTGATAGCGTGCAAAGGCCTAAAAAACACAAGCAGCCCGTGAGTTATTATGGGAGAGACTGTTTTCATCAAGTTTGAAGCCATAGTTTTGGCGCGGCAGCCGTTTCTTTCATTTTGGGGCCTATGTGTTTTTCGACCTTGAAATCGCAAAAAAGGCGCGAAAACATGGATTTGTCTCTCCTGCCGCGCACACACTTCGGAGAGCTTGCAAATGCCTAATAACCACAAGCAGCCCCTACTCCAATATGGGAGCCACTGTTTTCATCAAGTTTGAAGCCTCAGTTTTGGCTGGACAGCCATTTCTTTATTTTTGGGGCCTGTGTGTTTTTCGACCTGGAAATGGCAAAAAAGGCGCGAAAACATTGATTTGTCTCTCCTGCCGCGCACACACTTCGGAGAGCTTGCAAAGGCCTAATAACCACAAGCAGCCCCTACTCCACTATGGGAGACACTGTTTTCATCAAGTTTGAAGCCTCAGTGTTGGCGCGGCAGCCTTTTCTTTTTCTTTCGGGATTGTGTTTTTCTCCACCTGAAAATGCCAAAGAAGGCATAAAAACATGGATTTGTCTCTCCTGCTGCGCACACACTTCGGAGAGCTTGCAAATGCCTAATAACCACAAGCAGCCCCTACTCCAATATAGGAGACACTGTTTTCATCAAGTTTGAAGCCTCAGTTTTGGCTGGACAGCCATTTCTTTATTTTTGGGGCCTGTGTGTTTTTCGACCTGGAAATGGCAAAAAAGGCGCGAAAACATTGATTTGTCTCTCCTGCCGCGCACACACTTCCGATAGCTTGCGAAGGCCTAAAAAACACAAGCTGCCCTTGAGTTATTGTGGGAGAGAATGTTTTCATCAAGTTTGAAGCCATAGTTTTGGCGCGGCAGCCGTTTCTTTCATTTTGGGGCCTATGTGTTTTTCGACCTTGAAATCGTAAAAAAGGCGCGAAAACATGGATTTGTCTCTCCTGCCGCGCACACACTTCCGATAGCTTGCGAAGGCCTAAAAAACACAAGCGGCCCTTGAGTTATTGTCTGAGAGACTGTTTTAATCAAGTTTGAAGCCTCAGTTTTCGCTGGACAGCCGTTTCTTTATTTTTGGGGCCTTTGTTTTCTTCGACCTGGAAATGGCAAAAAAGGCGCGAAAACATGGATTTGTCTCTCCTGCCGCGCACACACTTCTGATAGCGTGCAAAGGCCTAAAAAACACAAGCAGCCCGTGAGTTATTATGGGAGAGACTGTTTTCATCAAGTTTGAAGCCATAGTTTTGGCGCGGCAGCCGTTTCTTTCATTTTGGGGCCTATGTGTTTTTCGACCTTGAAATCGCAAAAAAGGCGCGAAAACATGGATTTGTCTCTCCTGCCGCGCACACACTTCGGAGAGCTTGCAAATGCCTAATAACCACAAGCAGCCCCTACTCCAATATGGGAGACACTGTTTTCATCAAGTTTGAAGCCTCAGTTTTGGCTGGACAGCCATTTCTTTATTTTTGGGGCCTGTGTGTTTTTCGACCTGGAAATGTCAAAAAAGGCGCGAAAACATTGATTTGTCTCTCCTGCCGCGCACACACTTCGGAGAGCTTGCAAAGGCCTAAAAAACACAAGCAGCCCGTGAGTTATTATGGGAGAGACTGTTTTCATCAAGTTTGAAGCCATAGTTTTGGCGCGGCAGCCGTTTCTTTCATTTTGGGGCCTATGTGTTTTTCGACCTTGAAATCGCAAAAAAGGCGCGAAAACATGGATTTGTCTCTCCTGCCGCGCACACACTTCGGAGAGCTTGCAAATGCCTAATAACCACAAGCAGCCCCTACTCCAATATGGGAGACACTGTTTTCATCAAGTTTGAAGCCTCAGTTTTGGCTGGACAGCCATTTCTTTATTTTTGGGGCCTGTGTGTTTTTCGACCTGGAAATGGCAAAAAAGGCGCGAAAACATTGATTTGTCTCTCCTGCCGCGCACACACTTCGGAGAGCTTGCAAAGGCCTAATAACCACAAGCAGCCCCTACTCCACTATGGGAGACACTGTTTTCATCAAGTTTGAAGCCTCAGTGTTGGCGCGGCAGCCTTTTCTTTCTCTTTCGGGATTGTGTTTTTCTCCACCTGAAAATGCCAAAGAAGGCATAAAAACATGGATTTGTCTCTCCTGCTGCGCACACACTTCGGAGAGCTTGCAAATGCCTAATAACCACAAGCAGCCCCTACTCCAATATGGGAGACACTGTTTTCATCAAGTTTGAAGCCTCAGTGTTGGCGCGGCAGCCTTTTCTTTCTCTTTCGGGATTGTGTTTTTCTCCACCTGAAAATGCCAAAGAAGGCATAAAAACATGGATTTGTCTCTCCTGCTGCGCACACACTTCGGAGAGCTTGCAAAGGCCTAATAACCACAAGCAGCCCCTACTCCACTATGGGAGACACTGTTTTCATCAAGTTTGAAGCCTCAGTGTTGGCGCGGCAGCCTTTTCTTTCTCTTTCGGGATTGTGTTTTTCTCCAACTGAAAATGCCAAAGAAGGCATAAAAACATGGATTTGTCTCTCCTGCTGCGCACACACTTCGGAGAGCTTGCAAATGCCTAATAACCACAAGCAGCCCCTACTCCAATATGGGAGACACTGTTTTCATCAAGTTTGAAGCCTCAGTGTTGGCGCGGCAGCCTTTTCTTTCTCTTTCGGGATTGTGTTTTTCTCCACCTGAAAATGCCAAAGAAGGCATAAAAACATGGATTTGTCTCTCCTGCTGCGCACACACTTCGGAGAGCTTGCAAAGGCCTAATAACCACAAGCAGCCCCTACTCCACTATGGGAGACACTGTTTTCATCAAGTTTGAAGCCTCAGTGTTGGCGCGGCAGCCTTTTCTTTCTCTTTCGGGATTGTGTTTTTCTCCACCTGAAAATGCCAAAGAAGGCATAAAAACATGGATTTGTCTCTCCTGCTGCGCACACACTTCGGAGAGCTTGCAAATGCCTAATAACCACAAGCAGCCCCTACTCCATTATGGGAGACACTGTTTTCATCAAGTTTGAAGCCTCAGTGTTGGCGCGGCAGCCTTTTCTTTCTCTTTCGGGATTGTGTTTTTCTCCACCTGAAAATGCCAAAGAAGGCATAAAAACATGGATTTGTCTCTCCTGCTGCGCACACACTTCGGAGAGCTTGCAAATGCCTAATAACCACAAGCAGCCCCTACTCCAATATGGGAGACACTGTTTTCATCAAGTTTGAAGCCTCAGTTTTGGCTGGACAGCCATTTCTTTATTTTTGGGGCCTGTGTGTTTTTCGACCTGGAAATGGCAAAAAAGGCGCGAAAACATTGATTTGTCTCTCCTGCCGCGCACACACTTCGGAGAGCTTGCAAAGGCCTAATAACCACAAGCAGCCCCTACTCCACTATGGGAGACACTGTTTTCATCAAGTTTGAAGTCTCAGTGTTGGCGCGGCAGCCTTTTCTTTTTCTTTCGGGATTGTGTTTTTCTCCACCTGAAAATGCCAAAGAAGGCATAAAAACATGGATTTGTCTCTCCTGCTGCGCACACACTTCGGAGAGCTTGCAAATGCCTAATAACCACAAGCAGCCCCTACTCCAATATAGGAGACACTGTTTTCATCAAGTTTGAAGCCTCAGTTTTGGCTGGACAGCCATTTCTTTATTTTTGGGGCCTGTGTGTTTTTCGACCTGGAAATGGCAAAAAAGGCGCGAAAACATTGATTTGTCTCTCCTGCCGCGCACACACTTCCGATAGCTTGCGAAGGCCTAAAAAACACAAGCTGCCCTTGAGTTATTGTGGGAGAGAATGTTTTCATCAAGTTTGAAGCCATAGTTTTGGCGCGGCAGCCGTTTCTTTCATTTTGGGGCCTATGTGTTTTTCGACCTTGAAATCGTAAAAAAGGCGCGAAAACATGGATTTGTCTCTCCTGCCGCGCACACACTTCCGATAGCTTGCGAAGGCCTAAAAAACACAAGCGGCCCTTGAGTTATTGTCTGAGAGACTGTTTTAATCAAGTTTGAAGCCTCAGTTTTGGCTGGACAGCCGTTTCTTTATTTTTGGGGCCTTTGTTTTCTTCGACCTGGAAATGGCAAAAAAGGCGCGAAAACATGGATTTGTCTCTCCTGCCGCGCACACACTTCTGATAGCGTGCAAAGGCCTAAAAAACACAAGCAGCCCGTGAGTTATTATGGGAGAGACTGTTTTCATCAAGTTTGAAGCCATAGTTTTGGCGCGGCAGCCGTTTCTTTCATTTTGGGGCCTATGTGTTTTTCGACCTTGAAATCGCAAAAAAGGCGCGAAAACATGGATTTGTCTCTCCTGCCGCGCACACACTTCGGAGAGCTTGCAAATGCCTAATAACCACAAGCAGCCCCTACTCCAATATGGGAGACACTGTTTTCATCAAGTTTGAAGCCTCAGTTTTGGCTGGACAGCCATTTCTTTATTTTTGGGGCCTGTGTGTTTTTCGACCTGGAAATGGCAAAAAAGGCGCGAAAACATTGATTTGTCTCTCCTGCCGCGCACACACTTCGGAGAGCTTGCAAAGGCCTAATAACCACAAGCAGCCCCTACTCCACTATGGGAGACACTGTTTTCATCAAGTTTGAAGCCTCAGTGTTGGCGCGGCAGCCTTTTCTTTTTCTTTCGGGATTGTGTTTTTCTCCACCTGAAAATGCCAAAGAAGGCATAAAAACATGGATTTGTCTCTCCTGCTGCGCACACACTTCGGAGAGCTTGCAAATGCCTAATAACCACAAGCAGCCCCTACTCCAATATAGGAGACACTGTTTTCATCAAGTTTGAAGCCTCAGTTTTGGCTGGACAGCCATTTCTTTATTTTTGGGGCCTGTGTGTTTTTCGACCTGGAAATGGCAAAAAAGGCGCGAAAACATTGATTTGTCTCTCCTGCCGCGCACACACTTCGGAGAGCTTGCAAAGGCCTAAAAAACACAAGCAGCCCGTGAGTTATTATGGGAGAGACTGTTTTCATCAAGTTTGAAGCCATAGTTTTGGCGCGGCAGCCGTTTCTTTCATTTTGGGGCCTATGTGTTTTTCGACCTTGAAATCGCAAAAAAGGCGCGAAAACATGGATTTGTCTCTCATGCCGCGCACACACTTCGGAGAGCTTGCAAATGCCTAATAACCACAAGCAGCCCCTACTCCAATATGGGAGACACTGTTTTCATCAAGTTTGAAGCCTCAGTTTTGGCTGGACAGCCATTTCTTTATTTTTGGGGCCTGTGTGTTTTTCGACCTGGAAATGGCAAAAAAGGCGCGAAAACATTGATTTGTCTCTCCTGCCGCGCACACACTTCGGAGAGCTTGCAAAGGCCTAATAACCACAAGCAGCCCCTACTCCACTATGGGAGACACTGTTTTCATCAAGTTTGAAGCCTCAGTGTTGGCGCGGCAGCCTTTTCTTTCTCTTTCGGGATTGTGTTTTTCTCCACCTGAAAATGCCAAAGAAGGCATAAAAACATGGATTTGTCTCTCCTGCTGCGCACACACTTCGGAGAGCTTGCAAATGCCTAATAACCACAAGCAGCCCCTACTCCAATATGGGAGACACTGTTTTCATCAAGTTTGAAGCCTCAGTGTTGGCGCGGCAGCCTTTTCTTTCTCTTTCGGGATTGTGTTTTTCTCCACCTGAAAATGCCAAAGAAGGCATAAAAACATGGATTTGTCTCTCCTGCTGCGCACACACTTCGGAGAGCTTGCAAAGGCCTAATAACCACAAGCAGCCCCTACTCCACTATGGGAGACACTGTTTTCATCAAGTTTGAAGCCTCAGTGTTGGCGCGGCAGCCTTTTCTTTCTCTTTCGGGATTGTGTTTTTCTCCACCTGAAAATGCCAAAGAAGGCATAAAAACATGGATTTGTCTCTCCTGCTGCGCACACACTTCGGAGAGCTTGCAAATGCCTAATAACCACAAGCAGCCCCTACTCCAATATGGGAGACACTGTTTTCATCAAGTTTGAAGCCTCAGTGTTGGCGCGGCAGCCTTTTCTTTCTCTTTCGGGATTGTGTTTTTCTCCACCTGAAAATGCCAAAGAAGGCATAAAAACATGGATTTGTCTTTCCTGCTGCGCACACACTTCGGAGAGCTTGCAAAGGCCTAATAACCACAAGCAGCCCCTACTCCACTATGGGAGACACTGTTTTCATCAAGTTTGAAGCCTCAGTGTTGGCGCGGCAGCCTTTTCTTTCTCTTTCGGGATTGTGTTTTTCTCCACCTGAAAATGCCAAAGAAGGCATAAAAACATGGATTTGTCTCTCCTGCTGCGCACACACTTCGGAGAGCTTGCAAATGCCTAATAACCACAAGCAGCCCCTACTCCAATATGGGAGACACTGTTTTCATCAAGTTTGAAGCCTCAGTGTTGGCGCGGCAGCCTTTTCTTTCTCTTTCGGGATTGTGTTTTTCTCCACCTGAAAATGCCAAAGAAGGCATAAAAACATGGATTTGTCTCTCCTGCTGCGCACACACTTCGGAGAGCTTGCAAAGGCCTAATAACCACAAGCAGCCCCTACTCCACTATGGGAGACACTGTTTTCATCAAGTTTGAAGCCTCAGTGTTGGCGCGGCAGCCTTTTCTTTCTCTTTCGGGATTGTGTTTTTCTCCACCTGAAAATGCCAAAGAAGGCATAAAAACATGGATTTGTCTCTCCTGCTGCGCACACACTTCGGAGAGCTTGCAAATGCCTAATAACCACAAGCAGCCCCTACTCCATTATGGGAGACACTGTTTTCATCAAGTTTGAAGCCTCAGTGTTGGCGAGGCAGCCTTTTCTTTCTCTTTCGGGATTGTGTTTTTCTCCACCTGAAAATGCCAAAGAAGGCATAAAAACATGGATTTGTCTCTCCTGCTGCGCACACACTTCGGAGAGCTTGCAAATGCCTAATAACCACAAGCAGCCCCTACTCCAATATGGGAGACACTGTTTTCATCAAGTTTGAAGCCTCAGTTTTGGCTGGACAGCCATTTCTTTATTTTTGGGGCCTGTGTGTTTTTCGACCTGGAAATGGCAAAAAAGGCGCGAAAACATTGATTTGTCTCTCCTGCCGCGCACACACTTCGGAGAGCTTGCAAAGGCCTAATAACCACAAGCAGCCCCTACTCCACTATGGGAGACACTGTTTTCATCAAGTTTGAAGCCTCAGTGTTGGCGCGGCAGCCTTTTCTTTTTCTTTCGGGATTGTGTTTTTCTCCACCTGAAAATGCCAAAGAAGGCATAAAAACATGGATTTGTCTCTCCTGCTGCGCACACACTTCGGAGAGCTTGCAAATGCCTAATAACCACAAGCAGCCCCTACTCCAATATAGGAGACACTGTTTTCATCAAGTTTGAAGCCTCAGTTTTGGCTGGACAGCCATTTCTTTATTTTTGGGGCCTGTGTGTTTTTCGACCTGGAAATGGCAAAAAAGGCGCGAAAACATTGATTTGTCTCTCCTGCCGCGCACACACTTCCGATAGCTTGCGAAGGCCTAAAAAACACAAGCTGCCCTTGAGTTATTGTGGGAGAGAATGTTTTCATCAAGTTTGAAGCCATAGTTTTGGCGCGGCAGCCGTTTCTTTCATTTTGGGGCCTATGTGTTTTTCGACCTTGAAATCGTAAAAAAGGCGCGAAAACATGGATTTGTCTCTCCTGCCGCGCACACACTTCCGATAGCTTGCGAAGGCCTAAAAAACACAAGCGGCCCTTGAGTTATTGTCTGAGAGACTGTTTTAATCAAGTTTGAAGCCTCAGTTTTGGCTGGACAGCCGTTTCTTTATTTTTGGGGCCTTTGTTTTCTTCGACCTGGAAATGGCAAAAAAGGCGCGAAAACATGGATTTGTCTCTCCTGCCGCGCACACACTTCTGATAGCGTGCAAAGGCCTAAAAAACACAAGCAGCCCGTGAGTTATTATGGGAGAGACTGTTTTCATCAAGTTTGAAGCCATAGTTTTGGCGCGGCAGCCGTTTCTTTCATTTTGGGGCCTATGTGTTTTTCGACCTTGAAATCGCAAAAAAGGCGCGAAAACATGGATTTGTCTCTCCTGCCGCGCACACACTTCGGAGAGCTTGCAAATGCCTAATAACCACAAGCAGCCCCTACTCCAATATGGGAGACACTGTTTTCATCAAGTTTGAAGCCTCAGTTTTGGCTGGACAGCCATTTCTTTATTTTTGGGGCCTGTGTGTTTTTCGACCTGGAAATGTCAAAAAAGGCGCGAAAACATTGATTTGTCTCTCCTGCCGCGCACACACTTCGGAGAGCTTGCAAAGGCCTAAAAAACACAAGCAGCCCGTGAGTTATTATGGGAGAGACTGTTTTCATCAAGTTTGAAGCCATAGTTTTGGCGCGGCAGCCGTTTCTTTCATTTTGGGGCCTATGTGTTTTTCGACCTTGAAATCGCAAAAAAGGCGCGAAAACATGGATTTGTCTCTCCTGCCGCGCACACACTTCGGAGAGCTTGCAAATGCCTAATAACCACAAGCAGCCCCTACTCCAATATGGGAGACACTGTTTTCATCAAGTTTGAAGCCTCAGTTTTGGCTGGACAGCCATTTCTTTATTTTTGGGGCCTGTGTGTTTTTCGACCTGGAAATGGCAAAAAAGGCGCGAAAACATTGATTTGTCTCTCCTGCCGCGCACACACTTCGGAGAGCTTGCAAAGGCCTAATAACCACAAGCAGCCCCTACTCCACTATGGGAGACACTGTTTTCATCAAGTTTGAAGCCTCAGTGTTGGCGCGGCAGCCTTTTCTTTCTCTTTCGGGATTGTGTTTTTCTCCACCTGAAAATGCCAAAGAAGGCATAAAAACATGGATTTGTCTCTCCTGCTGCGCACACACTTCGGAGAGCTTGCAAATGCCTAATAACCACAAGCAGCCCCTACTCCAATATGGGAGACACTGTTTTCATCAAGTTTGAAGCCTCAGTGTTGGCGCGGCAGCCTTTTCTTTCTCTTTCGGGATTGTGTTTTTCTCCACCTGAAAATGCCAAAGAAGGCATAAAAACATGGATTTGTCTCTCCTGCTGCGCACACACTTCGGAGAGCTTGCAAAGGCCTAATAACCACAAGCAGCCCCTACTCCACTATGGGAGACACTGTTTTCATCAAGTTTGAAGCCTCAGTGTTGGCGCGGCAGCCTTTTCTTTCTCTTTCGGGATTGTGTTTTTCTCCACCTGAAAATGCCAAAGAAGGCATAAAAACATGGATTTGTCTCTCCTGCTGCGCACACACTTCGGAGAGCTTGCAAATGCCTAATAACCACAAGCAGCCCCTACTCCAATATGGGAGACACTGTTTTCATCAAGTTTGAAGCCTCAGTGTTGGCGCGGCAGCCTTTTCTTTCTCTTTCGGGATTGTGTTTTTCTCCACCTGAAAATGCCAAAGAAGGCATAAAAACATGGATTTGTCTCTCCTGCTGCGCACACACTTCGGAGAGCTTGCAAAGTCTAATAACCACAAGCAGCCCCTACTCCACTATGGGAGACACTGTTTTCATCAAGTTTGAAGCCTCAGTGTTGGCGCGGCAGCCTTTTCTTTCTCTTTCGGGATTGTGTTTTTCTCCACCTGAAAATGCCAAAGAAGGCATAAAAACATGGATTTGTCTCTCCTGCTGCGCACACACTTCGGAGAGCTTGCAAATGCCTAATAACCACAAGCAGCCCCTACTCCATTATGGGAGACACTGTTTTCATCAAGTTTGAAGCCTCAGTGTTGGCGCGGCAGCCTTTTCTTTCTCTTTCGGGATTGTGTTTTTCTCCACCTGAAAATGCCAAAGAAGGCATAAAAACATGGATTTGTCTCTCCTGCTGCGCACACACTTCGGAGAGCTTGCAAATGCCTAATAACCACAAGCAGCCCCTACTCCAATATGGGAGACACTGTTTTCATCAAGTTTGAAGCCTCAGTTTTGGCTGGACAGCCATTTCTTTATTTTTGGGGCCTGTGTGTTTTTCGACCTGGAAATGGCAAAAAAGGCGCGAAAACATTGATTTGTCTCTCCTGCCGCGCACACACTTCGGAGAGCTTGCAAAGGCCTAATAACCACAAGCAGCCCCTACTCCACTATGGGAGACACTGTTTTCATCAAGTTTGAAGCCTCAGTGTTGGCGCGGCAGCCTTTTCTTTTTCTTTCGGGATTGTGTTTTTCTCCACCTGAAAATGCCAAAGAAGGCATAAAAACATGGATTTGTCTCTCCTGCTGCGCACACACTTCGGAGAGCTTGCAAATGCCTAATAACCACAAGCAGCCCCTACTCCAATATAGGAGACACTGTTTTCATCAAGTTTGAAGCCTCAGTTTTGGCTGGACAGCCATTTCTTTATTTTTGGGGCCTGTGTGTTTTTCGACCTGGAAATGGCAAAAAAGGCGCGAAAACATTGATTTGTCTCTCCTGCCGCGCACACACTTCCGATAGCTTGCGAAGGCCTAAAAAACACAAGCTGCCCTTGAGTTATTGTGGGAGAGAATGTTTTCATCAAGTTTGAAGCCATAGTTTTGGCGCGGCAGCCGTTTCTTTCATTTTGGGGCCTATGTGTTTTTCGACCTTGAAATCGTAAAAAAGGCGCGAAAACATGGATTTGTCTCTCCTGCCGCGCACACACTTCCGATAGCTTGCGAAGGCCTAAAAAACACAAGCGGCCCTTGAGTTATTGTCTGAGAGACTGTTTTAATCAAGTTTGAAGCCTCAGTTTTCGCTGGACAGCCGTTTCTTTATTTTTGAGGCCTTTGTTTTCTTCGACCTGGAAATGGCAAAAAAGGCGCGAAAACATGGATTTGTCTCTCCTGCCGCGCACACACTTCTGATAGCGTGCAAAGGCCTAAAAAACACAAGCAGCCCGTGAGTTATTATGGGAGAGACTGTTTTCATCAAGTTTGAAGCCATAGTTTTGGCGCGGCAGCCGTTTCTTTCATTTTGGGGCCTATGTGTTTTTCGACCTTGAAATCGCAAAAAAGGCGCGAAAACATGGATTTGTCTCTCCTGCCGCGCACACACTTCGGAGAGCTTGCAAATGCCTAATAACCACAAGCAGCCCCTACTCCAATATGGGAGACACTGTTTTCATCAAGTTTGAAGCCTCAGTTTTGGCTGGACAGCCATTTCTTTATTTTTGGGGCCTGTGTGTTTTTCGACCTGGAAATGGCAAAAAAGGCGCGAAAACATTGATTTGTCTCTCCTGCCGCGCACACACTTCGGAGAGCTTGCAAAGGCCTAATAACCACAAGCAGCCCCTACTCCACTATGGGAGACACTGTTTTCATCAAGTTTGAAGCCTCAGTGTTGGCGCGGCAGCCTTTTCTTTTTCTTTCGGGATTGTGTTTTTCTCCACCTGAAAATGCCAAAGAAGGCATAAAAACATGGATTTGTCTCTCCTGCTGCGCACACACTTCGGAGAGCTTGCAAATGCCTAATAACCACAAGCAGCCCCTACTCCAATATAGGAGACACTGTTTTCATCAAGTTTGAAGCCTCAGTTTTGGCTGGACAGCCATTTCTTTATTTTTGGGGCCTGTGTGTTTTTCGACCTGGAAATGGCAAAAAAGGCGCGAAAACATTGATTTGTCTCTCCTGCCGCGCACACACTTCCGATAGCTTGCGAAGGCCTAAAAAACACAAGCTGCCCTTGAGTTATTGTGGGAGAGAATGTTTTCATCAAGTTTGAAGCCATAGTTTTGGCGCGGCAGCCGTTTCTTTCATTTTGGGGCCTATGTGTTTTTCGACCTTGAAATCGTAAAAAAGGCGCGAAAACATGGATTTGTCTCTCCTGCCGCGCACACACTTCCGATAGCTTGCGAAGGCCTAAAAAACACAAGCGGCCCTTGAGTTATTGTCTGAGAGACTGTTTTAATCAAGTTTGAAGCCTCAGTTTTCGCTGGACAGCCGTTTCTTTATTTTTGGGGCCTTTGTTTTCTTCGACCTGGAAATGGCAAAAAAGGCGCGAAAACATGGATTTGTCTCTCCTGCCGCGCACACACTTCTGATAGCGTGCAAAGGCCTAAAAAACACAAGCAGCCCGTGAGTTATTATGGGAGAGACTGTTTTCATCAAGTTTGAAGCCATAGTTTTGGCGCGGCAGCCGTTTCTTTCATTTTGGGGCCTATGTGTTTTTCGACCTTGAAATCGCAAAAAAGGCGCGAAAACATGGATTTGTCTCTCCTGCCGCGCACACACTTCGGAGAGCTTGCAAATGCCTAATAACCACAAGCAGCCCCTACTCCAATATGGGAGACACTGTTTTCATCAAGTTTGAAGCCTCAGTTTTGGCTGGACAGCCATTTCTTTATTTTTGGGGCCTGTGTGTTTTTCGACCTGGAAATGTCAAAAAAGGCGCGAAAACATTGATTTGTCTCTCCTGCCGCGCACACACTTCGGAGAGCTTGCAAAGGCCTAAAAAACACAAGCAGCCCGTGAGTTATTATGGGAGAGACTGTTTTCATCAAGTTTGAAGCCATAGTTTTGGCGCGGCAGCCGTTTCTTTCATTTTGGGGCCTATGTGTTTTTCGACCTTGAAATCGCAAAAAAGGCGCGAAAACATGGATTTGTCTCTCCTGCCGCGCACACACTTCGGAGAGCTTGCAAATGCCTAATAACCACAAGCAGCCCCTACTCCAATATGGGAGACACTGTTTTCATCAAGTTTGAAGCCTCAGTTTTGGCTGGACAGCCATTTCTTTATTTTTGGGGCCTGTGTGTTTTTCGACCTGGAAATGGCAAAAAAGGCGCGAAAACATTGATTTGTCTCTCCTGCCGCGCACACACTTCGGAGAGCTTGCAAAGGCCTAATAACCACAAGCAGCCCCTACTCCACTATGGGAGACACTGTTTTCATCAAGTTTGAAGCCTCAGTGTTGGCGCGGCAGCCTTTTCTTTCTCTTTCGGGATTGTGTTTTTCTCCACCTGAAAATGCCAAAGAAGGCATAAAAACATGGATTTGTCTCTCCTGCTGCGCACACACTTCGGAGAGCTTGCAAATGCCTAATAACCACAAGCAGCCCCTACTCCAATATGGGAGACACTGTTTTCATCAAGTTTGAAGCCTCAGTGTTGGCGCGGCAGCCTTTTCTTTCTCTTTCGGGATTGTGTTTTTCTCCACCTGAAAATGCCAAAGAAGGCATAAAAACATGGATTTGTCTCTCCTGCTGCGCACACACTTCGGAGAGCTTGCAAAGGCCTAATAACCACAAGCAGCCCCTACTCCACTATGGGAGACACTGTTTTCATCAAGTTTGAAGCCTCAGTGTTGGCGCGGCAGCCTTTTCTTTCTCTTTCGGGATTGTGTTTTTCTCCACCTGAAAATGCCAAAGAAGGCATAAAAACATGGATTTGTCTCTCCTGCTGCGCACACACTTCGGAGAGCTTGCAAATGCCTAATAACCACAAGCAGCCCCTACTCCAATATGGGAGACACTGTTTTCATCAAGTTTGAAGCCTCAGTGTTGGCGCGGCAGCCTTTTCTTTCTCTTTCGGGATTGTGTTTTTCTCCACCTGAAAATGCCAAAGAAGGCATAAAAACATGGATTTGTCTCTCCTGCTGCGCACACACTTCGGAGAGCTTGCAAAGGCCTAATAACCACAAGCAGCCCCTACTCCACTATGGGAGACACTGTTTTCATCAAGTTTGAAGCCTCAGTGTTGGCGCGGCAGCCTTTTCTTTCTCTTTCGGGATTGTGTTTTTCTCCACCTGAAAATGCCAAAGAAGGCATAAAAACATGGATTTGTCTCTCCTGCTGCGCACACACTTCGGAGAGCTTGCAAATGCCTAATAACCACAAGCAGCCCCTACTCCATTATGGGAGACACTGTTTTCATCAAGTTTGAAGCCTCAGTGTTGGCGCGGCAGCCTTTTCTTTCTCTTTCGGGATTGTGTTTTTCTCCACCTGAAAATGCCAAAGAAGGCATAAAAACATGGATTTGTCTCTCCTGCTGCGCACACACTTCGGAGAGCTTGCAAATGCCTAATAACCACAAGCAGCCCCTACTCCAATATGGGAGACACTGTTTTCATCAAGTTTGAAGCCTCAGTTTTGGCTGGACAGCCATTTCTTTATTTTTGGGGCCTGTGTGTTTTTCGACCTGGAAATGGCAAAAAAGGCGCGAAAACATTGATTTGTCTCTCCTGCCGCGCACACACTTCGGAGAGCTTGCAAAGGCCTAATAACCACAAGCAGCCCCTACTCCACTATGGGAGACACTGTTTTCATCAAGTTTGAAGTCTCAGTGTTGGCGCGGCAGCCTTTTCTTTTTCTTTCGGGATTGTGTTTTTCTCCACCTGAAAATGCCAAAGAAGGCATAAAAACATGGATTTGTCTCTCCTGCTGCGCACACACTTCGGAGAGCTTGCAAATGCCTAATAACCACAAGCAGCCCCTACTCCAATATAGGAGACACTGTTTTCATCAAGTTTGAAGCCTCAGTTTTGGCTGGACAGCCATTTCTTTATTTTTGGGGCCTGTGTGTTTTTCGACCTGGAAATGGCAAAAAAGGCGCGAAAACATTGATTTGTCTCTCCTGCCGCGCACACACTTCCGATAGCTTGCGAAGGCCTAAAAAACACAAGCTGCCCTTGAGTTATTGTGGGAGAGAATGTTTTCATCAAGTTTGAAGCCATAGTTTTGGCGCGGCAGCCGTTTCTTTCATTTTGGGGCCTATGTGTTTTTCGACCTTGAAATCGTAAAAAAGGCGCGAAAACATGGATTTGTCTCTCCTGCCGCGCACACACTTCCGATAGCTTGCGAAGGCCTAAAAAACACAAGCGGCCCTTGAGTTATTGTCTGAGAGACTGTTTTAATCAAGTTTGAAGCCTCAGTTTTGGCTGGACAGCCGTTTCTTTATTTTTGGGGCCTTTGTTTTCTTCGACCTGGAAATGGCAAAAAAGGCGCGAAAACATGGATTTGTCTCTCCTGCCGCGCACACACTTCTGATAGCGTGCAAAGGCCTAAAAAACACAAGCAGCCCGTGAGTTATTATGGGAGAGACTGTTTTCATCAAGTTTGAAGCCATAGTTTTGGCGCGGCAGCCGTTTCTTTCATTTTGGGGCCTATGTGTTTTTCGACCTTGAAATCGCAAAAAAGGCGCGAAAACATGGATTTGTCTCTCCTGCCGCGCACACACTTCGGAGAGCTTGCAAATGCCTAATAACCACAAGCAGCCCCTACTCCAATATGGGAGACACTGTTTTCATCAAGTTTGAAGCCTCAGTTTTGGCTGGACAGCCATTTCTTTATTTTTGGGGCCTGTGTGTTTTTCGACCTGGAAATGGCAAAAAAGGCGCGAAAACATTGATTTGTCTCTCCTGCCGCGCACACACTTCGGAGAGCTTGCAAAGGCCTAAAAAACACAAGCAGCCCGTGAGTTATTATGGGAGAGACTGTTTTCATCAAGTTTGAAGCCATAGTTTTGGCGCGGCAGCCGTTTCTTTCATTTTGGGGCCTATGTGTTTTTCGACCTTGAAATCGCAAAAAAGGCGCGAAAACATGGATTTGTCTCTCCTGCCGCGCACACACTTCGGAGAGCTTGCAAATGCCTAATAACCACAAGCAGCCCCTACTCCAATATGGGAGACACTGTTTTCATCAAGTTTGAAGCCTCAGTTTTGGCTGGACAGCCATTTCTTTATTTTTGGGGCCTGTGTGTTTTTCGACCTGGAAATGGCAAAAAAGGCGCGAAAACATTGATTTGTCTCTCCTGCCGCGCACACACTTCGGAGAGCTTGCAAAGGCCTAATAACCACAAGCAGCCCCTACTCCACTATGGGAGACACTGTTTTCATCAAGTTTGAAGCCTCAGTGTTGGCGCGGCAGCCTTTTCTTTCTCTTTCGGGATTGTGTTTTTCTCCACCTGAAAATGCCAAAGAAGGCATAAAAACATGGATTTGTCTCTCCTGCTGCGCACACACTTCGGAGAGCTTGCAAAGGCCTAATAACCACAAGCAGCCCCTACTCCACTATGGGAGACACTGTTTTCATCAAGTTTGAAGCCTCAGTGTTGGCGCGGCAGCCTTTTCTTTCTCTTTCGGGATTGTGTTTTTCTCCACCTGAAAATGCCAAAGAAGGCATAAAAACATGGATTTGTCTCTCCTGCTGCGCACACACTTCGGAGAGCTTGCAAATGCCTAATAACCACAAGCAGCCCCTACTCCAATATGGGAGACACTGTTTTCATCAAGTTTGAAGCCTCAGTGTTGGCGCGGCAGCCTTTTCTTTCTCTTTCGGGATTGTGTTTTTCTCCACCTGAAAATGCCAAAGAAGGCATAAAAACATGGATTTGTCTCTCCTGCTGCGCACACACTTCGGAGAGCTTGCAAAGGCCTAATAACCACAAGCAGCCCCTACTCCACTATGGGAGACACTGTTTTCATCAAGTTTGAAGCCTCAGTGTTGGCGCGGCAGCCTTTTCTTTCTCTTTCGGGATTGTGTTTTTCTCCACCTGAAAATGCCAAAGAAGGCATAAAAACATGGATTTGTCTCTCCTGCTGCGCACACACTTCGGAGAGCTTGCAAATGCCTAATAACCACAAGCAGCCCCTACTCCAATATGGGAGACACTGTTTTCATCAAGTTTGAAGCCTCAGTGTTGGCGCGGCAGCCTTTTCTTTCTCTTTCGGGATTGTGTTTTTCTCCACCTGAAAATGCCAAAGAAGGCATAAAAACATGGATTTGTCTCTCCTGCTGCGCACACACTTCGGAGAGCTTGCAAAGGCCTAATAACCACAAGCAGCCCCTACTCCACTATGGGAGACACTGTTTTCATCAAGTTTGAAGCCTCAGTGTTGGCGCGGCAGCCTTTTCTTTCTCTTTCGGGATTGTGTTTTTCTCCACCTGAAAATGCCAAAGAAGGCATAAAAACATGGATTTGTCTCTCCTGCTGCGCACACACTTCGGAGAGCTTGCAAATGCCTAATAACCACAAGCAGCCCCTACTCCATTATGGGAGACACTGTTTTCATCAAGTTTGAAGCCTCAGTGTTGGCGCGGCAGCCTTTTCTTTCTCTTTCGGGATTGTGTTTTTCTCCACCTGAAAATGCCAAAGAAGGCATAAAAACATGGATTTGTCTCTCCTGCTGCGCACACACTTCGGAGAGCTTGCAAATGCCTAATAACCACAAGCAGCCCCTACTCCAATATGGGAGACACTGTTTTCATCAAGTTTGAAGCCTCAGTTTTGGCTGGACAGCCATTTCTTTATTTTTGGGGCCTGTGTGTTTTTCGACCTGGAAATGGCAAAAAAGGCGCGAAAACATTGATTTGTCTCTCCTGCCGCGCACACACTTCGGAGAGCTTGCAAAGGCCTAATAACCACAAGCAGCCCCTACTCCACTATGGGAGACACTGTTTTCATCAAGTTTGAAGCCTCAGTGTTGGCGCGGCAGCCTTTTCTTTTTCTTTCGGGATTGTGTTTTTCTCCACCTGAAAATGCCAAAGAAGGCATAAAAACATGGATTTGTCTCTCCTGCTGCGCACACACTTCGGAGAGCTTGCAAATGCCTAATAACCACAAGCAGCCCCTACTCCAATATGGGAGACACTGTTTTCATCAAGTTTGAAGCCTCAGTTTTGGCTGGACAGCCATTTCTTTATTTTTGGGGCCTGTGTGTTTTTCGACCTGGAAATGGCAAAAAAGGCGCGAAAACATTGATTTGTCTCTCCTGCCGCGCACACACTTCGGAGAGCTTGCAAAGGCCTAATAACCACAAGCAGCCCCTACTCCACTATGGGAGACACTGTTTTCATCAAGTTTGAAGCCTCAGTGTTGGCGCGGCAGCCTTTTCTTTTTCTTTCGGGATTGTGTTTTTCTCCACCTGAAAATGCCAAAGAAGGCATAAAAACATGGATTTGTCTCTCCTGCTGCGCACACACTTCGGAGAGCTTGCAAATGCCTAATAACCACAAGCAGCCCCTACTCCAATATAGGAGACACTGTTTTCATCAAGTTTGAAGCCTCAGTTTTGGCTGGACAGCCATTTCTTTATTTTTGGGGCCTGTGTGTTTTTCGACCTGGAAATGGCAAAAAAGGCGCGAAAACATTGATTTGTCTCTCCTGCCGCGCACACACTTCCGATAGCTTGCGAAGGCCTAAAAAACACAAGCTGCCCTTGAGTTATTGTGGGAGAGAATGTTTTCATCAAGTTTGAAGCCATAGTTTTGGCGCGGCAGCCGTTTCTTTCATTTTGGGGCCTATGTGTTTTTCGACCTTGAAATCGTAAAAAAGGCGCGAAAACATGGATTTGTCTCTCCTGCCGCGCACACACTTCCGATAGCTTGCGAAGGCCTAAAAAACACAAGCGGCCCTTGAGTTATTGTCTGAGAGACTGTTTTAATCAAGTTTGAAGCCTCAGTTTTGGCTGGACAGCCGTTTCTTTATTTTTGGGGCCTTTGTTTTCTTCGACCTGGAAATGGCAAAAAAGGCGCGAAAACATGGATTTGTCTCTCCTGCCGCGCACACACTTCTGATAGCGTGCAAAGGCCTAAAAAACACAAGCAGCCCGTGAGTTATTATGGGAGAGACTGTTTTCATCAAGTTTGAAGCCATAGTTTTGGCGCGGCAGCCGTTTCTTTCATTTTGGGGCCTATGTGTTTTTCGACCTTGAAATCGCAAAAAAGGCGCGAAAACATGGATTTGTCTCTCCTGCCGCGCACACACTTCGGAGAGCTTGCAAATGCCTAATAACCACAAGCAGCCCCTACTCCAATATGGGAGACACTGTTTTCATCAAGTTTGAAGCCTCAGTTTTGGCTGGACAGCCATTTCTTTATTTTTGGGGCCTGTGTGTTTTTCGACCTGGAAATGGCAAAAAAGGCGCGAAAACATTGATTTGTCTCTCCTGCCGCGCACACACTTCGGAGAGCTTGCAAAGGCCTAAAAAACACAAGCAGCCCGTGAGTTATTATGGGAGAGACTGTTTTCATCAAGTTTGAAGCCATAGTTTTGGCGCGGCAGCCGTTTCTTTCATTTTGGGGCCTATGTGTTTTTCGACCTTGAAATCGCAAAAAAGGCGCGAAAACATGGATTTGTCTCTCCTGCCGCGCACACACTTCGGAGAGCTTGCAAATGCCTAATAACCACAAGCAGCCCCTACTCCAATATGGGAGACACTGTTTTCATCAAGTTTGAAGCCTCAGTTTTGGCTGGACAGCCATTTCTTTATTTTTGGGGCCTGTGTGTTTTTCGACCTGGAAATGGCAAAAAAGGCGCGAAAACATTGATTTGTCTCTCCTGCCGCGCACACACTTCGGAGAGCTTGCAAAGGCCTAATAACCACAAGCAGCCCCTACTCCACTATGGGAGACACTGTTTTCATCAAGTTTGAAGCCTCAGTGTTGGCGCGGCAGCCTTTTCTTTCTCTTTCGGGATTGTGTTTTTCTCCACCTGAAAATGCCAAAGAAGGCATAAAAACATGGATTTGTCTCTCCTGCTGCGCACACACTTCGGAGAGCTTGCAAATGCCTAATAACCACAAGCAGCCCCTACTCCAATATGGGAGACACTGTTTTCATCAAGTTTGAAGCCTCAGTGTTGGCGCGGCAGCCTTTTCTTTCTCTTTCGGGATTGTGTTTTTCTCCACCTGAAAATGCCAAAGAAGGCATAAAAACATGGATTTGTCTCTCCTGCTGCGCACACACTTCGGAGAGCTTGCAAATGCCTAATAACCACAAGCAGCCCCTACTCCAATATGGGAGACACTGTTTTCATCAAGTTTGAAGCCTCAGTTTTGGCTGGACAGCCATTTCTTTATTTTTGGGGCCTGTGTGTTTTTCGACCTGGAAATGGCAAAAAAGGCGCGAAAACTTTGATTTGTCTCTCCTGCCGCGCACACACTTCGGAGAGCTTGCAAAGGCCTAATAACCACAAGCAGCCCCTACTCCACTATGGGAGACACTGTTTTCATCAAGTTTGAAGCCTCAGTGTTGGCGCGGCAGCCTTTTCTTTTTCTTTCGGGATTGTGTTTTTCTCCACCTGAAAATGCCAAAGAAGGCATAAAAACATGGATTTGTCTCTCCTGCTGCGCACACACTTCGGAGAGCTTGCAAATGCCTAATAACCACAAGCAGCCCCTACTCCAATATAGGAGACACTGTTTTCATCAAGTTTGAAGCCTCAGTTTTGGCTGGACAGCCATTTCTTTATTTTTGGGGCCTGTGTGTTTTTCGACCTGGAAATGGCAAAAAAGGCGCGAAAACATTGATTTGTCTCTCCTGCCGCGCACACACTTCCGATAGCTTGCGAAGGCCTAAAAAACACAAGCTGCCCTTGAGTTATTGTGGGAGAGAATGTTTTCATCAAGTTTGAAGCCATAGTTTTGGCGCGGCAGCCGTTTCTTTCATTTTGGGGCCTTTGTGTTTTTCGACCTTGAAATCGTAAAAAAGGCGCGAAAACATGGATTTGTCTCTCCTGCCGCGCACACACTTCCGATAGCTTGCGAAGGCCTAAAAAACACAAGCGGCCCTTGAGTTATTGTCTGAGAGACTGTTTTAATCAAGTTTGAAGCCTCAGTTTTGGCTGGACAGCCGTTTCTTTATTTTTGGGGCCTTTGTTTTCTTCGACCTGGAAATGGCAAAAAAGGCGCGAAAACATGGATTTGTCTCTCCTGCCGCGCACACACTTCTGATAGCGTGCAAAGGCCTAAAAAACACAAGCAGCCCGTGAGTTATTATGGGAGAGACTGTTTTCATCAAGTTTGAAGCCATAGTTTTGGCGCGGCAGCCGTTTCTTTCATTTTGGGGCCTATGTGTTTTTCGACCTTGAAATCGCAAAAAAGGCGCGAAAACATGGATTTGTCTCTCCTGCCGCGCACACACTTCGGAGAGCTTGCAAATGCCTAATAACCACAAGCAGCCCCTACTCCAATATGGGAGACACTGTTTTCATCAAGTTTGAAGCCTCAGTTTTGGCTGGACAGCCATTTCTTTATTTTTGGGGCCTGTGTGTTTTTCGACCTGGAAATGGCAAAAAAGGCGCGAAAACATTGATTTGTCTCTCCTGCCGCGCACACACTTCGGAGAGCTTGCAAAGGCCTAAAAAACACAAGCAGCCCGTGAGTTATTATGGGAGAGACTGTTTTCATCAAGTTTGAAGCCATAGTTTTGGCGCGGCAGCCGTTTCTTTCATTTTGGGGCCTATGTGTTTTTCGACCTTGAAATCGCAAAAAAGGCGCGAAAACATGGATTTGTCTCTCCTGCCGCGCACACACTTCGGAGAGCTTGCAAATGCCTAATAACCACAAGCAGCCCCTACTCCAATATGGGAGACACTGTTTTCATCAAGTTTGAAGCCTCAGTTTTGGCTGGACAGCCATTTCTTTATTTTTGGGGCCTGTGTGTTTTTCGACCTGGAAATGGCAAAAAAGGCGCGAAAACATTGATTTGTCTCTCCTGCCGCGCACACACTTCGGAGAGCTTGCAAAGGCCTAATAACCACAAGCAGCCCCTACT
>NW_028153012.1:12500-14286 GCF_951799395.1 Argentina silus | reverse complement strand
TATTGAATAATAAACTGTTGGGGTATATATTAACTATATAAAGTATGTTGCTGCAGCCATACATTTACCACAGTTTTTTTTTTTTTTTTAATTTTTTAATCAAATTTATTTTAAACTCCCAGAGATTTTATTGAATCACCATCTGAATGTTAACAAGAGAGAAATTGAATGTGAAGAGAACATTTCTTTCGAATTCTTTTATTTTATTTTTATTTTTCATGGATAGCAGAGTGTGTTACATCTACTGTTTTATATTTATATATTTTGTTGACAATACTTTCATTCAGGTCTGTGTGTTTGTGTGCTGCATGTGTGCATTCATACACAGCTTAATGAGACAAAGAGGTATCATAGTATACTGTATATACAACAGTGTTTCTTTTCCAGATTATTTCCCATGCAGGTAGAAAGGCCAATGCAAATCTGTCCTTTGAGAAGAATGGGTCTGTGAAAGGCAAATCAACCGCACACTGACACAGTATGACCCAGTTAGACTGAGGCCAGTGGAAATGGCACCCAGACCTCCTCACCTTTGTGGCCAATATGCACTTGACGGGAAACTGACTGACTCGATATAGAAATGTCTGACTGATAAGAGTTTATCAAGATCAATCCTGATCAATTGCTTACTTCTTGTAAACAAACACACATACACACAGTTGAAAACACACACACACACACACACACAAGCACAAGCACACACGCACGCACGCACGCACACACACACTCACACACTCACTCACCCACTTTATAAAAAACTACGTTTTAACTATTGTTGACTTTGCTTTGAAGATCCTCAGACCACCCTCAAACCTCTGATGTTGGATAAGGTTTATAGTTTATATAAATTAGGTTTTATCGTTTTACAATAAAACGGTCATCATGATTTTGTTCTAAAGGACTGAGGAGTCTCTGTACTGGTTTACAGTCTCATGTCTTGTTTTGGTTTTCATGTAGTTAATGGGCCAGTTTATGCGCACACACCTGTGAAGGAAACTGACATGTTTAGGGGTAATTTCAGAGATCTAGATCAAAGCTGTGATCGAACGATGCGTTCCACATAACTACCTTGTTTATAATAGGGGACAAAAAGTACATATGAAATATGACTCAAATTATACTTTTATCTATACATGTTCCACACCAAGTATGAGAAACACAGTTAACACAGAGACACACACACACACACACACACACACACACACACACACACACACACACACACACACACACACACCCACACACACACCCACACCCACACCCACACCCACACCCACACCCACACCCACACCCACACCCACACCCACACCCACACACCCCTCTGAGCTCTGCAGCCGCTAAAGGGCACATGCAAATCATCTGAAAGTTAAACAAGGGGAGAAAGCAGATCCCAGCTCAGCTTATTTGGTTAATTCCATTAACTCTGTCTGTCTCATGCACACACTCTCTCACAAACTCTCTCTCTCTCTCACCCCCCCCCCCACCCCCCCCCACACACACACCCAAAGACACCTTCATAAAAGAGCAGTCATTGTTTCAAATTTCACCCCTGCCCCCCTCTTTCTCTCTGTCTCTCTCTCCTCCTCTCTTCCCTGTTGAGAAGATTTACTTGCTCCCCTGTGCACCCCTCTCCATAAGACCCCCCCCCCCCCTCCCCCAGCGCCCCCTCCTCCTCTGAGTCCCCCTCTCTCCTGTCACTGCACAAACACAGCTGACAGGGGGTGGGGGCGCTGTCATGACCCGCTCGCGTGCCGCCCCACAAATCCCTCTCAATCCGCCAGCCAGC
>NW_028153012.1:0-5000 GCF_951799395.1 Argentina silus | reverse complement strand
TGCACATTGGTACAGGATGTACTGTTGGATACATATCATCTAAACCAACTTTGTATAAGTCGCCTAGTGCTGGCACTGTTCCTCCATACAATGACTATTATTCTTGCGGGTCAACAGTCATGAAACAAACAAACCCTAAAAAGAGGAAGTCCCCTATGTGGAGTTTCCTCAATGATTTCAGAACGAGCAAGAGGTGGATCTCAGAATACAATAGCCGCTGATAAGAATGTGTGATGAGTGTTTTAGTTTGTTTTGATGGATAGCTCCCATGCCCTCTGACATTTTGATAAGGTTTTTATTGAGGTAGCCAAGGCAGCAGGAGGAAGTATTAAATGTTCCATTAATGTATCCTGTGGGATGTGCATTTTGTCCCCCCCCCCCCCCCCAAGCTCTGGATTGAATAACCATCATAGTCCCTTGTCCCATTACTTTAACCCCCCCCCCCTTCCACAACCACTAGCACCCACAGGGGTAACCAGAGCCACCCAAGGCCCCCCAGACAGACACCCACTCAAACGGACACAGTCCTGCAGGACTCAAGCACACTCTGATTAGATTTGACTCCTCCAATTGAATCTCCCACTGAAACAAACACCCTGAGACACGCGCACACACACACACACACACACACACACACGCACACACACGCACACACACACACACACACACACACACACACACACACACACACACGCCAGTGAAACCTCACTTAGTTGTCTTGTTTACACCGTGACCCATGGTCTCAGTAAAAGCTGCTAATAGGAGCAAATTACTGCCAACAACTCTGAAATATCAAGTGGCTGGCTGCTCAACCGTAATGGCATTAGCTGCTGGCCAATCCAATTACAGCCCTGAGAGGGGAAGGAGGAGCCCAGGGGAGTGAGTGTGTGTGTGTGTGTGTGTGTGGGGGGGGGGGGGACGACACTGGCCCTGGGGGGGTGGAGAGGGTACCTGCCTTTTTGGCCGCTAACTGTCACTGTTTTGGGTGTAATTGGATTTCCAGGGCAGGGTGGGGTAGAGTAGCCCCAGCCATCCAGGCTCTTTAGCGGGGGGGTGGGGGGGGGGGGAGAGTGATCGGATCACTCTCTATTAGCAAATGGAGCACGCCACAACGGACCACTGAATCTCTCCGTCTCTCCATCCGTCTTCCTCCGTTTCTTTAAGTTTTCTAGCTATTACCATAAGCATTAAAAAATTCCATTTTACACACGAGCAGGCCTACTACAATTGAAAATGGCATGAAGATGAATTTACTTTTTCAATGACAAAGTTAAACCCATCAAACACTGCCAATGGAAGGATATTATGTGTAAGGACCATGGGAGGCTGGTGGAGGTAGACATCGGAGGACGGGCTCATTGTAATCCATGGAATGGAATGAGGAATGACGCACACATTGTGTTTGATACAATTCCTCATTCCATTCCATGCATTACAACGGGCCCGTCCTCCGTGTTCTACCTCCACCAGCCTCGCCCAGGCCTCACCCGGGCCCATTACCACACCTCGGTGTGTCAGAATGGTGTTAGATTCCTGGTGTTTGTTTTGGTTCTGCTCTGTGAGAGTCATTAGGCCGTGCGTGACCCAGGGGTCGTTCCTAGCGCCGCTCTCCGCTGTCCGGGTCAACTTTGTTTGACGTCTGGAAATGTAGGAGCAGTAACTCAAACCAGACCTGTTAATCGACGCTAATGCAGGTTTGATGTAGTCGTATTTCTCTCTCTCTCTCTCTCTCTCTCTCTCTCTCTCTCTCTCTCTCTCTACTCCCCCTCTTTCTTTTAACCTCTATTAACATGCCCTGTTCTCTCGTTCCATGTCCCTGTCCCCCCCCCCCCACTTCCTCTGCCCCCCCCCCCCCACTCCCTCCCCCGTGGTACTCTGTCCTCCCGGCTCCATTACTCTAACCCCCCCTCCCCACCCCACCCCCACTCCCAACCCCTCTCCCCCTTTCCCTCCCTCCCTCCCTCCCTCCCTCCCTCCCGCTCCCCCTAGGCATCCCAAACCTCATTTACACAGATCTGTTTAGCCAGCACAGGAAGCGACCCGCGCCCTTAACAAAATTAGGGTCCAACCCAGCGAATGGGCCGCGGGGCTGGTCTGTGGGGACCAATCACAGAAGGGCCTGGGCTGTACCACTCTCCCCCCCCCCCCCCCCTTTTGCGAGAGGTGGTGGTGGGGGTTGGGGGGGTGGGGGGGGGCCGGGGGGGTGGAGGGTGGTCCCTAAGTGCCGAGGTTCGGCACTCTACCCCCGCGTAAGCCGAGCCTTGGACCAGGCCAAGAGCTCACCTCTTAACGACGCTCGGACTAATAAAGTCCATTACGGAGGGAGAGGGTTTTTATATGAGCTGATTCCTCCTTCATGTGCAGGTCTGAATGATAAGGCCTAATGATAAGCTGGGTCATCACAGTGATGTAAATGCACTGAGTGCTGCGCTAACAGACGGGTGTGCAGAGCACCGCTTCTCTCCGATCTCTATCTCCCCGGCGCCGGCGAGTAATTTACGCTCTGAAGTTTTCACCCATTACTGGGAGACGTTGCGGTGCGTTTCCTTTTTTCCTTTCCCTTATCCCCCCTTTTATCCTTCCTATATCCCTCCGTCCCGCCCATCCCGCCACCATCACCCTCCGTCCCTCTCTCTCTCTCTCTCTCTCTCTCTCTCTCTCTCTCTCTCTCTCTGTCTTGTATGGGCTGACTCCCTCCCTTTCTCCCACAGCAGGCACCCGTGTCTTTGGGAGATCAGACCCTTTTTTAAGGAGGTTGAGGTCACACTGAGGTCATAATTCTAAAGTGCATCTCATTTTGCATAAATGTCTCTAACACAGCAATCAGTCCTAACTCCACGTCCACATATTGGCCCAGGCTATTAAAAGCGTGCCTTTGCACCCTGGCTGCCCCTGTAGGTCTGCCGTTCTGTGCCGGGAGATAGCCCAGTTTCCGCGTCTCTCTCCAATTGATTCCTGCTTAATATTCCAGTGTTGTCTGTGGTCTTGAGTGGGACGTGAGGCCACTTCAGCATCACCCACCTCCCCTCCCGACCCAAATCTGTTTCTGTATGCGTTAGGGCCTCTGGAGGGTGTGCGATATCTCTCTCTACCTCGTTCCAATCACCTCTCTCTCCATGCCCTCTGCACAGGTAATTAACTTCTCTCCCCCCCCTCCTCCCCCCACATCTCGATCCTCCCATACCCAACCACCCTCCCCCAACGCCCCCCCCCCCCCCCCCCCCCCAACCTCTCTCTCTGGTCCTTATCTGTGCCCCTTTGAAACAGTTAAAACTATCAGCCTCTCTTTCCCCCGTCCTCCTGTTAATTCCCCTGAATGAAGGTGGGGAATAGTTAGAGACTAATCCCAGACAACCCCCTGCCTCCCCCCCCCCCCCCCTCCTCCTCCTCGTTCTTCTCCTCACCCCACTTTCTCTCCCGCTCCGTCACTCTCTTCACCTGTTTCTTTGTCCTTTTCTTTTTCCGACCTACATAGATTCCTCTTCTTCTCCCGTCATTTCGGAGCAAGACTTAAAAGACAGAGATTGGATTAAAATTAGACACGTTATCCTGATTAGTGAAAGAGAGACACTCGATCCCTTTACACTGGATTCTGATTATGACTACCTTAGAGACTACTACACACGTGCACACACACACACACACACACACACACACACACACACACACGCGCGCGCGTGTGCACGCACGCGCACACACACACACACACACACACACACACACACACACACACACACAAAGGAGTAAGGTGAGCTAAGAGAGGTTAAATCCTCTAACTTTAGGCACACAGAGGGATTAAAGAAAGAGATTGTAATTACTTTTCTTTCACTCGGTTCATTCGTATTGAAACCTTGTCACACCGTCACACTGCCGAAGAGAGCACAGCGAGGTCGCGGCTCCAGGAATAGGATCGGGCCCGCGCCACACAAAGACAGAGAACACGAGAGAGAGAGAGAAAATTAAAGGAGAGAGAGATAGACAGAGAAAGAGAGAGAGAGAGAGAGAGAGAGAGAGAGAGAGAGAGGGGTCTCACCTCTCTCCTGTGAAGAATAGATACCTGGTGACTGATACACTCTCTGTTCTCTCACACAGACACCAATCTTATGATTTCATTTAGCCTATGTCTCTTGGAGGTAATGAGCAGGAGGTTACCGTGTGTGAATGGAGACCAGAGAGAAGAACAGGATCCCTGAGAGATAATCACTGTCATAATTACCATACACTGATAATAGAGACACAGAACACTGATTGAATGTCAGTGGAATTAAAAGGATGGATATCTGTGCTATATCTATATCCCTTGCCCCTTTACTTTCTCTCTCTCTCTCCTTCTAACCCCTTGACTCCTTGTGTGTGGCGGCGCTCTCTCTCTCTCTCTCTCTCTCTCTCTCTCTCTTTCTTCTCTCTCTCTCTCTCACCCCTTGACTCCTGGTGTGTGGCGGTCCTCGCAGGGTCAGAGGTCACAGTGTTAAATCAGTGGGGAGATGAGTTCCAGATCGTGTGTGGCGAGGGCGGCTCACATCAGGGCTCACTGGGCTTTTAACATCAGCTTCTGAGTCACTTTGTTAATAAAAGCAAAGCCATGTATACTTCCATTACAGCTGCGTCTGGGTCTTTTGCTCTTTGTGTTCAATAAAAAGAGCTTCAATAACTAACAGCTTCGGCTTCGATAACCATATCTTACTTAATCATGCCACAACACAACCAGTTTATACTTAACATCAGTATATAAAACCGAAACCCCTTTTTCTACTATTTTCTCTCTCTTTCTTCCCCTGCTCCTGTCTCCGCTTGCTGTATCGTGTTGCTGGGACAAAAGCCATACAGATCTCTCCTCTTACATCTCTGTCTATAGCCACAGACAAAGAGACCAACACACACCCTCCATACAGACCTCATCCTCACCAAGTGACTACAGTTTACTCTTTCACACCCACCAGCAGTGTACAGGAGAGGAGAGGAGAGGAGAGGAGAGGAGAGGAGAGGAGGAGAGGAGAGGA
>NW_028153013.1:0-73000 GCF_951799395.1 Argentina silus | reverse complement strand
GGGACCTGTTCAAGAGGTTGTTTGACAGATCTTGTGCATAACATATCCGTTTTCTGTCATGTAGAATAGTGGGCCAGGTCGTCTTTTTATGCAACATTCAGAATGTCTCAGACCTCATTGTTTTTAACCCCTTTTTTTATTCCAGGGGGGTGAATATTTATTGAAGGCACTGGAGCCTAATCCTTGGGCGATGTTGACTGTTTTACTGGCCATATGTTTGTTTTATTGGCTATGACATTAAAGCTCCTCCCTTGTTTACAATGTTATGGACTGGAGAGAGGCTTGTCAAGGGATTGAAGAGGGATACTGCTTCTTGGCTGGGCAATATGGCTGTGGCTATGATATATACAGTACCAGTCAAAAGTTTAGACACAAACTTGCCCAGAGTGGAAAGCTGTCATCAAAGCAAAAGGTGGCTACTTTGAAGAATCTAAAATCTAAAACATATTCTGGTTTGTTTAACACTTTTTTGTTCACTACATAATTCCATTAGTCTTCCTTCATAGTTTGGATGTCTTCAATATTAATCTACAATGTAGAAAATAATAAAAATAAAGAAAAGCCATTGAATGAGAAGGTGTGTCCAAACTTTTGACTGGTACTGTACATCTCAGTATTTCTTTTTTCTTCTTCTTATATAGTATAAGGCTTAAAGGAGCAGGTTTGTAGGAAATCTGCCACCACATTGAAATTCAGTTTTAAATTCCATACAACAACATCCTCCCTATTAACAATATAACCCCCCCCCCCCCCTTGTGTTTCTGCATGTGTGCATAATTTGAAGAGGCAGGACCAAATTCAGTGGGTTTTTTTAATGGATCGGTTTTGAGTGTCAGCCAATACCCCATTATTATTTTGGGAATTTTTAATGATGACAACTCATCAATTTAGCCACACTATCACAAGATGGATCAACATCACCTTGAAACTCCTAAACACTCTTTATGGCAAGACTCATCATTCAGTTTCTTAAAAATTGGGCCAATCAGTACAATTTGGAAAATGCTGCATCGGTATGGCAAGACCCATAATTCACCCAAGTTTTGTCTAAATTGTCTGAGTGGTGTCATAGATAAAGCATGTGACATATGAATGGACAGAAGTGTGTATATGTGTGTATACATACGAACAGAGACCGATCCATAGTCCTCTCCCCGATTTCATCGTAGGGGACAATTATATAGAATATACAATTTATTTCAATCAGAGGCTAGCCTACCTTGTTTAGAGTTTTGGCTTTACAACATGGATAGCTGAAAGCTACAAGCACATAATGTTTCTTTAGAAACTCCCACTTTTTATAAATGTAAATACAGTTAAATGTATGTGTCAGTTATGCCTAGGCCTTCATAACTAACAGAGACCAAACTAAATCCTGACAGCAGACTACATGCAAAAGCTGTGACAAGACATCACACAGTTTTGAAATATGTTTTTGTGCAGAGAAGATCTGCAAGATTTGTCTGTGCACAGATCCGCTATTCTTCTCTGTTCTCCGATTTTCTCCAGTGAACAGCAGTCAAGCTATGCGCTGCATTCCTCTGAAACATGAATTATCAGGTGGTGCATGACCATGGCTCCAGTACCTGGCCTATGATGTAGGCCTATGATGTATTACAGAGGGGGGAAACTATGCAGATAAGCAGACAAGCAAAATACTAATATAATATAATAAAAATTATATATTGTTAAAACTCGATATACTGCCTAGCCCTAACTTTCAGAGTTATATTAAAGTTTTCCAAGTTTTGTATCTCTATTGGCAAAAAGTTTTAATGCGTTGAATCCATGTCCCCGCATTTCTTTTTACAAGATTTGATTTGGTTGTCTCTAGTCAATAAAATAGGCTAACTAGGCTGCCGGCTGGCGCTTCAGCAACATACACTGCACATTCACATTGTTGTTTGTTACATTAAGTCAACTGTAACTTAAATGTGTTTACGAATCACTATACTATTATTTATTTTTTTTATTTTCAATTTGAAATGCACTAAAGTGTTTGGTTGTCATGAATCATGGAGTGTTGTGAGCCGCTGATAAATCCAGATTTTTCTGACCTCAGTGAGGAATTTTTGGTTGAGCTGAGTGTAGATGACACTGCAGTCAGTGTGACGTCTGGTCTAGGCCTAATGGAAGCTCACCAACGTTAGCATAGTGGAGCTAAGTACCGCTATATTCTTAACTCATGAAGGCTACAGTAGAATCACGTTCATTCCAACTAATCTCAGTGAACATTGGAACCTCATGCTGTCTGGACTACCTAAGGGATTATATTTTTCATTGCATAACACTTGATAAAACCCCAGATATGGATTATGTATTTAGGTTGCACATTGTCATTGTATATCTCTGTTTTGTCTTCCAGCTTTCCGAGAGACATCCCCATTGTGAAGATGAGACCATGGTTCCGGTACTAGCCTCAAAAAAAGCCAGCGAACTACCAGTGAATGAAGTAGCGTGTGTCCTGCAGGTATGGCAGTGTGACATGGTGGAGAAGGACTTCATCTGATTTATTTCATTGCTCTAAGAGGTTTTTTCCAAGCTTCATGATAGAGCTAGGATATGAGAGATACAGTAGATAACCAAATGTATTACTCCCAGTGCCACTTTGAGCTTGTCACATAATGCCTATCTTGCACGTTCAAGCTCAATTTTATTGATGTTAAAGGATGGGTTCACTTCAAAATCTAATTTTGATGATTATCCACTTATCTCACATCTGTCAATCCTCCCAGGTTACTTTTTAGTCCATATCTTGCAACAAAAAAATGGCAAGCCCGCCACATAAAACTGATGGATGGGGTTGGAGAAATGTCACTACTATTAAATTCATAGACAGAACTCTGGATGCAAGGACTGACATGCAAGTACTGGGTTATGATGGGGTAAAATAGTTGTATTAAGCTCATGAGGCAGGCATCAATAAGTAATACTCTTCAAGAGCCAATGGGTATAAAGTGCCCTGTGTAAGTAATGGCACAGTGAAGCATTTTTTTCTTTTTCTTTTGCCACTACACTCCAAAAGTTTGGATTTTTTCAAACAATTACTATCAGGTTAAAGTAGAACAAATAGCTTTTATTTGTGTACATATTGGTTTCACTATTCATAAATTACAACACTTTTTATGCATAAAATATATGCCTATATGCCTGTAACAGGATCCTTCGATACAGGCGGACTCAGTAGTTGTGGTAAGGGCAAAGCCCGTTTATTACTCAAGAATCCCTCGTCGACTTTCCAGTCGCAGCTTTCCAGCTTCCCCACAAAAGCAGAGGTACACACATTTCGTTAACAAGGCTTCATTCACAACAGGTGCGCAACCAAGCCTCGCTTCCGTAACCCTGGCCACGGTCCTGTAGCTCCCTCTACAGGCCGAACGCTGCATGTCCCCCCACAATGCCTAAGCCATAACACCCCCTCCTCCATATTTCACAGATGCGGTGGTATGCTGTGGATATTGAGCAGTTCCTTTTTTTCTCCACACTTTACTCATGCCATCACTCTGGTACATGTTAATCTTTGTCTCATCTGTCCATAAGACCTTTTTTCAGAACTCTGCAGGCTCTTTTAGGTACTTTTTAGCAAACTGTAACCCAGCAATCCTGTTTTTGTGGCCATCTAGTGGTTTGCACCTTGCGCTGTAGCCTCTGTAGTTCTGCTGATAAAGTCTTCTGCAGGTGGTAGTCTCTGACACATTCATGCATACCTCCTGGAGAGGGTTCCTGATCTGTGGGACAGTTGTTTTCGGGTTAGGGTTGACGATGCATATAGTGTGTTGTAATATCTGAATGGTGAAACCAATATGTACACAAAGACCATCCAATAAAAGCTGAGAATATCTACTTTAATCTATTAGTAATTTAAAATTCACTTTTGGAGTGTAGAGCCAAAAGAAGAAAAAATGCTTCCCATTACTTACACAGGGCACTGTATATCATGAATTGAAATATCCCAAAGCAGTTTCACGAATTACAGATTGTGACTTTAAAGATGCTTAACATCGTCAACTGAGACCGATGTCACTGGACTGCAACAGAGCGCAAGGTCCACGTTGAAAAATTCCTTCTCTGGTTTTAAAAAGACGATGGTGTCTTCATACACACATGACAATCTCCAATACACTGGTAAAGTGGAATGTCACTCGCTGCTTTGAAAACATACAAACAAGCGTATAGCGCTCTAACACTGATATGCCAAAATTGCTCTCACTATAATAAAACAGAATATTGTTACTTTATTTTGCTTTCCCAATCATCCTACAATTGGACAGTGGGAAAAATAAATGTTCAGCTATATTAGCGACTGGACTGTTACTGGACCACATGTCTTGAAAATATCAAATGAAAAAAATATGCTCATCAAACTAGCTAAAACAGCTAAATTTCTAGTTTCCATGGAAATTCCAATACAAGCTTTGCTTTATTTCCATTGCCATGGTTATGTTGCAATCACTTTATCAGCATATTGTTGATATGTAGGTGTTTCACAGTGGAGTTTGATATGTTATAAAAAAAAAACGTTTTGGAATGGTGGTCGTATATGCCCACGGAGACTGAAGCTTCCTCCTGGTTACAGTCATACATTCTTTTAAAGACCATGTTTCCTCTTCTAGGCTGACCTGCAATACGGCCTGACTCACAACGAGGTGACCCGCCGCCGTGCCTACCATGGCTGGAATGAGTTTGATATCAGCGAGGAGGAACCACTCTGGAAGAAGTATATCTCCCAGGTGAGGGTCAGGTGGAGCCGAGAGAAGTAGAACCTCCATGCCAGTGTTCAGGTCGAGTACAACTGCCACATTACTGTAGATAGCTATAGCAACGTTAGGTAGAATTACTACAACTTTCAGTTGACCACAGGCCAAACACTACAGGCTATTTATTTTTTCCCTTTTTTTGCTAGTATACTTTGCTAGTATACTACATTTTTAATGACTTAATTTAAAAGCCTGCAATTACACATGCAGAACCTGCAGAGTTGCAAGTTGTAACGAGTTTCCCAGTCGTCAACTAACGAGTTAACACATTTCGGAGAAGCGCCTGAATGCAGCTTGGCTGCATAGAACTACAGCTTCCATAGCAGTGTCAGATAGAAGAACTTCACAGTAGTGTTTTGGCCATGTGAAATATCACAGCTCACCTGCCCACGCCCCACCCCATCATCATGGTTTCTTGAACAAGGACAAAAGCTCCCAGTGTCCTCTGTGATAGCAGAGAGGAAGAGGGGGAGGGATCTGGGCCCTGCTGCCCTCAGTCCTCTGTGGCCAGAAGCAACTTGGTGAGCAGATAAATATAGCACTGTCACCTGAACAGCCTGTTTTCTCTCATTCACACAGAGAGAGCGAGAGAGAGAGAACGAGGGATGCTTTGTCTCCTATCCCCTCTCTCTGTTGCCCTTCTCTCTTTGTTTCACCCCTGCCCCCCCTGACACCCCGCAAAAGGACCTGCCGATTACTCATCACATGGTGAATGTGAGATGCAGTCTGCTGTTGCCATGGTAACATATTAAAATTAGCTGTAATTAGGCTATGTCATCAGCATTTGCTGGTTGAAATGTAGGCTGACATTAGTCATGCAGTATTTCAGTGATGTTTTTAACAAGTTTTGAAGAATATGACTTACAATACCTGAACCAGGGCTCAACGTTCACTGCTGAATAACGTCATATGTTGCCCAGGTCACCCAGAAATCCCTAGTTGGCAACCAATTACCATTTGAGAAAGTTATATTATACACAGTTATATGATACAACATCTACCCAGATTAAATAGTGACAAAGTTATGTGTGTCTACTGGGCAAAAAGTGCTCGTCACAGTAGTTCAGCCTTTTGACGCTGACTTGTGCTTCGTTTACGAGTGTGGCTTTAGCGACTCACCCCTGCGTCCAGCAACGGTCTATAAACAGCCAAATAGAAAAAGCCATAAACTGTTAAACTTTAGGAACTTTGTGTCCTTTTCTGTCGATGTGGATTGTGTGATGATTATGGTATGATTTTTTTTTTCTTCTTTTTTTTAAATAACTTTTTTGAGCACCTTTTTAGGCCAGTGTCGTAAATGAAGCACCACTCAGCGTTGAGTCTGGGCTAGACTTCCCTGAGCTGTTCACTAAAGTGATCACCTATTGTAAGCTACAATTTTCGTGACAATGCCCCTTGCCCTCCAATACCTTACGTTAAATGTAGTCTGCCTTCCGCATCCAGAGCAAACTATTCTACATTAAGCAGCAGTTCACATTTCTGGTATCATGACAACCATAGACAAAAATCTAATCAAAGCAGATACACCCAATTCGGTGGAAACCGGAGGAACGTCATGTTACCCAACCCTAAGAACGAGTTTGGTAACATACAGTGGGGGAAATAATTATTTGATCCCCTGCTTATTTTGTTAGTTTGCCTGATTACAAAGAAATGAGCGGTCTATAATTTTTATGGTACTTTTATTTTAACAAATAGAGACAGAATATCAACAAAAAAAGTCCAGAAAAACATATTATATAAAGTTATAAATTAATTTGCATTTGATCGAAGGAAATAAGTATTTGATCCCCAAGCAAAACATGACTTAGTACTTGGTGGAGAAACCCTTGTTGGCAAGCACAGAAGTCAGACGTTTCTTGTAGTTGGTCACCAGGTTTGCACACATCTCAGGAGGGATTTTGGTTCCCTCCTCTTTACAGATCCTCTCCAAATCCTGAAGGTTTCAAGGCTTTTGCTTGGCAACTCGAAGCTTCAGCTGCCTCCACAAATTTTCTATAGGAGTAAGGTCTGGAGACTAGCTAGGCCACTCCATGACCTTAGTGTGCTTATTCTTGAGCCACTCCTTTGTTGCCTTGGCCGTATGTTTTGGGTCATTGTCATGCTGGAAGACCCATCCATGACCCATCCTCAGTGCTCTGGCTGAGGGAAGGAGGTTCTCGTTCAAGATCTTACGGTACATGGCCCCGTCCATTGGCCCTTCAATGCAGTGAAGTCGTCCTGTACCCTTAGCAGAGAAACAACCCCAAAGCATAATGTTTCCACCTCCGTGTTTGACGGTGGGGATGGTGTTCTTGGGATTGTAGCATTCAGCATTTCTCTCCCTCCAAGCACGAAGAGTCGAATTTATGCCAAAGAGTTCAATTTTGGTCTCATCTGACCACATCACCTTCTCCTAAGCCTTCTCTGAATCATTTAAGTGTTCATTGGCAAGCTTCAGATGGGCCTGTACATGTGCCTTCTTGAGCAGGGGGACCTTGCAGGCACTGCAGGATTTCAATCCGTTACGGTGTAGTGTGTTACCAATGGTGTTCTTGGTGACTGTGGTCCCAGCTGCCTTGAGATCATTACCAAGCTCCTCCCGTGTAGTTCTGGGCTGATCCCTCACCCTTCTCATGATCATCCTTACCCCATGAGGCGAGATCTTGCATGGATCTCCAGGCCGAGGGCGATTGATTCTTATTTGTATTTCTTCCATTTTCTAATAATTGCACCAACAGTTGTCTCCTTCTCACCAAGCTTCTTGCTGATGGTCTTGTAGCCCATTCCAGCCTTGTGCAGGTCTACAACTCTTACCCCGATGTCCTTTGAATGTTCTTTGGTCTTGCCCATGGTGGTGGAGAGGTTGGAATGGAAGAGATTGATTCTATTGACAGGTGTCTTTTATACCCATAACAAGCAGAGATTACGAGTACTTTCTTAAAGTGACAGGAGTAATCTGTGTGCCTCATGGGCATATAACCGGTCTGTATGAGCCAGAATTCTTGCTGGTTTGTAGGGGATCAAATACTTATTTCCTTCGATCAAATGCAAATTAATTTATAACTTTATATAATGTGTTTTTTCTGGACTTCTTTGTTGATATTCTGTCTCTATTTGTTCAAATAAAAGTACCATAAAAATTATAGACCGCTCATTTCTTTGTAATCGGGCAAACTAACAAAATCAGCAGGGGATCAAATAATTATTTCCCCCACTGTATGTGAGTTCTTCTGTGAGAACGAGTTTGGTAAGAATACATGTAGCAACAGGAGTCCAGTAGCACCCACAAGAAGCCTTCAGGTTGGTGCCAGGTCCTCGGTGCTGAACATGTGACCCTCTGTCAGTCCTCCCCTCAGGAGCACTATTCCACGATTCCAGTTCTATGCTCCAGTGAGCCTGCTACATCAAATAGAGCTGTGCTCAGACAAGGCCGGTAGCTGTCTGTGTGTTTGTGTGTCTGTGTCACTGTGGGTCTGTGTCTGTGTCTTTGCGTGTGTTTGTGTGTGTCTGTCTGTCTGTCTGTCTGTCTGTCTGGTGTTAGTTATTTTGTCATTGGTATTTTTAGCATCAAAAGCAAGAAAACAGCTTCTGTTTTCTCACTGCGTTGCTGTACTTCGTTGATGCTGCAGATTTAACTCAATTTCAGCATCCCTCTGTAGAATATAAATACATTACTGACAGTCGCAATATTTTCTCTCGTATAATGTGCCATCTTGTGTAATGCCCAGCTTGTGTTTGATGTTTCTAAGTCAACATTAACCCTCCCAGGTCTAATCTGATACATATATTTTTTACTGCTTGTCTCTCAGTGAAACAATTCTTTGGATTTGATCATGCGTCAAAGTGTTTGAGAACCACTAGCTTATGGGTCATGTCACCATCATACTGTATATCCCTCGCTCATAAGACAGTTAGCCCTGGTGGGCTGTAATGGACCATCCACTCCTACCAACATGATTCAGGAAACTAGCCCACTGGAAGCCACAGACCTAGTACTCAAATGTCACTCCAACCTTCTGATTATTAAATATCCATGTTATCGAAGCCTGGCAATTACTTTTACACTTGGTGCTTTGTCCTCTCACATCCCCTCGCAATTACCCTGTCAAAGGAAGTGATGTCATCACAGCACTGTCAATTGGCTAATAAGCGGTTAGTCCCGAAAATGGTAACCTAGGACTGTCAGCTCTTGCTGAGCAGAGCCACGCACACAGTTACTCTGCCAGAGAGAGTCATTCCAGCTGTTTCTCTCTCATTGTCTGCTTGCTAGGATTAACATGCAGAGATGTCACAGAGTGATTTAGATTTCGTGCGTAATTTGCGACATTACTGTGTAGCTACTGTAGTTGAGGTTTCCCATGTTATTGAAAGTGTCGATGTGTAGGTGACAGTGAGACCTTTTCAGATTGACCCGTCAGATGTTGGGACGTTGGTATTATTTTTTGCATTGTCACAGCTGAATGTTGACAATGATGATAATGATGATGATTTGTCTCTTTCTCCCCCCAGTTTAAAGACCCTCTCATCATGTTACTACTGGCCTCCGCTGTCATAAGTGTGCTAATGCACCAGTTTGATGACGCCATCAGCATTACAGTGGTAAGTAAAGCCAGCCCATGAACATACAGTGCCCTGCATACTGTAAGTAATGGGACAAAGTTTGGATTTTAAATCAAACAATTACTATGAGGTTAAAGTAGAGATTCCCAGCTTTTATATGATAGTATTTGTGTACATATTGGTTTCACCATTCAGAAACCTTTTAGTCCCCCTATTTTAGGGTACCCAAAAGTAGTGAGACAATTGGCTTGACGGGTGTCTCTGGTTCGTCAGGTGTGTTCCGTCACATCATTTATGTAGTCATAAGAGCTCTCAATGTCTAGTATTGATTCTAGGCTTTGCATTTGCCTTTGGATTCTGTCAACATGAGGACCAAAGAGACATCAATGAAAGTCATGGAAGCCATTATGAAATATCTGGAAAAAAATCTAAAGAAACATAGCCAAAAAATCTAAAGAAACATAACAAAACCTTAAACCTACCAAAATTAACAGTTTGAACGGCACTTCATCATACAGCAGAACAATGGCCCAAAACATGCTGCCAGTTAAGTTGTTGGCTGGCCAAGTCAATCTCCAGATCTAAATCCTATTGAACATGTATTTCATTTTCTGAAGAGGAGACTGAAGGCAAAACGTCCTCAAAACAAACAACAACTGAAGATGGCTGCTGTACAGGCTTGGCAGAGGATCACTGGAGAATATACCCAGCATCTGGTGGGGTCAATGGGTTGCAGACTTCAGGCAGTTATTGAATGAAAAGGATTGTTGAGCAAATACTAAACACTTAATTTGGACATTATATTACTTTTTGTGCCCTGAAATAGGGGGACTATGTATAAAAAGGGTTGTAATTTCTGTTCGGTTGTAAAATCTGAAAAAAGAAAACATTGAATTAAAGCTCATGATCTCTACTTAAACCATAGTAATCGTTTCATCTCTAGAGTGGAGATAACATAAGACAAAATGTTTCCTCTTTCCAATACTTATGGAGGTGTGTGTTAAAAACAAATTTAAATAGATTTTCTATCATTTCAGAATGGGTTAGGGTGCCGTATCGGTGTATTATAGTATGAATATGTGCTATATATATTTCTATAAAAGGCCAATATTGTTTGATAATATCGGTGCTCCTACATATCTGTCAGACTCTAATTCTGATGCACTTGATTAGTATCATGAGAAACTCCTGACTGTTGAAGCAAGGCCTCCATGTCAATAGGTCAGCCATGTGCACAAAGTATGCAATAAAAGTTGATCACTGCCACTAAGCCATTGTCTTTCTCTCTGTCTGACTCACTCTCTCTCTCTTTCTCTCTCTCTCTCACTCTCTCCCTCACTCTCTCCCCCCTCACGCTTTTTCTCATTTTCTCCTAAACAGGCCATTATAATTGTTGTTACAGTTGCCTTTGTCCAGGTGAGTCCTGTATTTTCCTCCATTTTTTTGACAGTGAGTCACGCTGGCTGTTTGCCAATGGAATAAAAGTGATGGAGAGTGAACAATGGAAATGTATGGGCTTTCCAGCGTTTTTGAAGGCTTGAGAAATGAAGACACAGTACTAGAGTTACTTCAGCATCAATGTGTTATGCATGCTTGCGTGTGTTTTGTTTGTAATACTGTATGCATTAGAGATAGTATGCAATAGTAATATATAGCTTTTTGTTGGTCTGTTTTAATGTGCATTAGTGTGTATTTCAGGTGAGTGTGTTGGTAACTGTGGTAACTGTCTCTCTTTTGAAGGAATACCGCTCTGAGAAGTCCCTTGAGGAGCTTGGGAAACTTGTGCCTCCAGAATGCCACTGGTGAGGGGGGAGAGAGAGAGAGAGATATTTCCACTTCAAACATGATCCATAGGCCTAGATTTGCACTTCAAATACAACCCACAGACCCCTCCCCCACACACACACATGTACGCTCGCGCACACACACAAGGAAGGCTCCTAATCCAAGCTGTTACCCCTGGACAATGTGGAAATGTTTCAAGTCAGCTGGAAATCTGTATTCATTCTCTCTCTCTCTCTCTAGTGTGAGGGAAGGACACTTGGAGCACCTGTTGGCTCGAGAGCTGGTCCCTGGAGACACAGTCTGCCTGTCTGTTGGGGAGAGAGTGCCAGCTGACCTACGCCTCTTTGAGGTACACTGTTACACACACACACACACACACTAGGGCTAAGTCGACTCCAAGTCATAATCTTTATCGAATGTATTATTTTTTTATCTTTAAAAATGAAAGTTGTGTCTCCCCTAGGGACTTCATTAACAATATTCAATCTAACACCATGATTAGGCCTAAAGCAAATGTATCTGTGCAACGCTGACATCAAATATCACAAAATATATATCGTATCAGCATTCAAATGTGAATGTCAGACAGATGAAACAGAAAAGGCTACTTGATTTTGTCGTCCGCTGACAACTTTAATGGATCAAGCTGTGGTGGCGGGAGATTGGTCAGCACCAGGTTTTGTCCCGACACGCAAACTGCAGCTTATACAGGCTGCAACTAACTTTTGATGGGTCGTCAACATGATGTTCCTGTTTCAAGTTTGTCATCTTTTACCAAATAACCAACTGTATGCCAGGCCACACAATTAAACCTTGCTTTTGGTCTCACTCACACACAATTACACACTGGTATTTTTTCGATCAAATAATTTCTCTGAATGGTCTTCATATTGAATACAGCCTCATTGCTTATACACTAGAGTGTCTCTAGTTCTCCTTGAAAAATAGAACCAGCTCACAGCGCAAGTCCTTACTTAAATTGACCTGCCACAGTGACCCTTGACCTCACCCCCCAACCCCTTCTTCTGTGCCCCAGGCCACTGACCTATCCGTGGACGAGTCCAGTCTAACGGGAGAGACCACGCCCTGCTCAAAGTCCACGTCACATCAGTCGGCCGCCAACAACGGTGACATCACTTCACGCAGCAATGTGGCCTTTATGGGCACCCTGGTGCGGTGTGGCAAGGCCAAGGTAAAGAAAAGTTCTCTCTAAAAGAAGGCTGGGTGACAATAATCTCAAATCATGTCAATGAATCATCCCTCAAAAGGGAAATGCAAAGGAGGGAGAGCAAATATTTGTATATATTGTAATGCTAAATTATAGGTCACTTCACTTATTAAAGATTCATTGAACTAAGCACCACATATAATAAATAGAAACTATTTGATACAATATGATTTCCTTGTAAATACCAACTGTGTTAATAGTACAGTCAGATAGAACAGCACCAATATGTTTGTCATTTATATTATGTTATTTTGTGTTTCACAGGGCATTGTCATAGGAACAGGAGAAAATTCTGAATTTGGCGAGGTGTTTAAGATGATGCAAGCAGAAGAGGTATTCGTATTTATACAATTGGTAGAATAGAACTCATGTGAACTGACAAAGGAATGTCTATTTACTCATGTTTGGTAATATTTGTCTCACAGTTATTTTGTTTTTGGTTTGTTTTTGTTTTTCTGAAATCTTTTAAATGTTATTTTTTTGTTGTTGTTGTTTTTTACATTCTTCTGAATAGGCCCCAAAAACACCTTTGCAAAAAAGCATGGACCTACTCGGAAAACAGCTCTCACTCTACTCCTTTGGAATCATCGGTAGTTTTTAACTCTTGGGCTATTACATTTTCTTGTTAACTTTTTAGCTTCTTCAATAGTTATTTTGAATAGACAATACTGTTTGCTTGACTTCTGCTCTAAGCACATCGATGCAGCTAAGGCGTGTTGCCATGGGTTTCAGGGGTTATCATGCTGGTTGGCTGGCTCCAAGGGAAACGCATACTAGACATGTTCACCATCGGTGTCAGGTAAGTCGAAATTTGTACATTATGGATGGGTAAATGATGTACACATATCGGTACCTATGTAGCCTAAAACAATACTTTCTAGCCTGTCCTTAGCTATGGGCTATTTTTGTTGTACTGTGGAAGATTGTACTGTTGTACTGTTGTGGCAGATCTTCTCTTATACACAGAATACACAGAAGAGCAATAGACCATGTCAAACTCACCAGGGCAGTAAACTTACTGTTGTCTGATAACAAAAAAGTGTCTGATTTTATAATTACACTTAAAGCCACGACATGGAGCAAGAGTGTTTGAGACAGTTGGTAGCTGCAACGACAACCAACACACCTTTCCACCTTGTTAGCAGTGGTCTTCAGGAAGCTTTTCACATTGTTAGCAGTGGTCTTCAGGAAGCTTTCCACCTTATTAGCAGTGGTCTTCAGGAAGCTTTTCACATTGTTAGCAGTGGTCTTCGGGAAATGTGCCTCAAAAGGAGCCTGTGATAGGTGGGGGTATGAACACGAATGCAGCTAAATAGGATAACAAGATTTGTTGGATCTAAAGGGGGGTCAGATGACTGTGATTACGGACAATACAGATGGAACTCATGAACTGAGTTTGCATTGCTAGCCAGAGGAGGATGGTAATGTCTGGCTGAGACATAAGAGGAGGGATGGGCTCTTCTTAATGATTGTCAAACCTAACCAAACCTTCCACTTGCTATACATTGTATTGTATTATGTGTTATGGTAGGTACAAGGGTTGAGCTAAGCTTAATAGGAATTTATATGTCAGTCTTCAAGAATCAATGGATGGATGTATATCATGGATTAACATGACAATAGAAACAGCAAAACAAATCTCAGATTGTGCTTTCAAGAAAAACTCCATGCCAGACTGCATATTACAAAGTCCACATATTTGATGATTAGTTTGGTTTGCAAATCAGTGTTGCATGGTGTGTGCAGAGAGATTTTATTGCTCTTTTTCATTCATTTGCACGAGCAGTATAAATTATCTTTTATTTTGATAATTATGGAGTTGGTGTTCCTTTCTCTCTTACTCCCACCCAATCTCAACCTACCTACCCACTCCAGCTTGGCAGTGGCTGCCATCCCAGAGGGCCTGCCCATCGTGGTGACTGTCACCCTGGCCCTGGGCGTCATGAGGATGGTGAAGAAACGAGCCATCATCAAGAAGCTGCCCATTGTTGAAACACTGGGTAAGAATCTGGTGGATGTTCCATTCAGTATGATTCAATTCTGTGCTGCTCAGCTCTGCGTTAGATGTGTGTGGGTGTGGATGTATGTGCATTATCCAGAGTATAATACACTGGTATTATACTGGTATTTTCCCACATGTGTTTTACTTAAAGTTGTCAGTGATTTTTTTTAAACATTTTTTAAGTAATAAATTCTTAATTATGATGTCACTAAATACCTTTATGAGAGTAGAACATGTGTTATACCTCTTCATAACCAATGTAATTAGGACTTATTACTGTATAGTTTGTCTTTGTTGTAATTTTTTGGTGGAGATTTTGGAAACAAATGATCATGTTCTGAAAATGTAATGCTCAGGGAATTCATTCATTGAGCACAACATTGAGCACACCAGGTAGGTCATAGAAATCTCGTGCTGTTTGCATGTTAAACGGCATTTTCCCCATTGTTTAAATGGTGTTGGTGACCCTGCATGCAGAATCGCTGCTTAAAACAGGTTTACTGTTTCAAGTTGACGTCATGAAGACCTAGCTAGGGACCAAACGTTGTTTTTGTTTGTGTCTGTATGTCTCATTACCCCTCTATTCTACCCACAAGGCTGCTGCAACGTCATCTGCTCAGACAAAACGGGGACTCTGACCAAGAACGAAATGACTGTCACCCACCTGTTCACGTCAGACGGCCTCCATGCTGAGGTATGGACGACACAGGCCTCTTCTTCACCTCATTAAAGAAACATTTGAGCTATTGTAACCACGGTTAGAAAGTTATTAGTGGTCTTTGTTAGTAGTCCTTCTGTAGTAGAAATGACTGACAGTGCTAACATTTGTGTTCCATGTAACAAAATAATCACGAAAATAAACGAGAGAATAGTTTATGATTGCAGAGCCTTGCTTAATCAGCTTGCTAGATACATTAACTCCTTGCACGAATGACAGAATAGCTCCTATATTTGGCTCCAAGAATTGATTAACAGATCAGGTCATGAATTACAGGGACATGAAGAGTGGAAATTGTTTAAATGTCTAGTTATCTTAACAGGGACCACCTTGTGTTTTTCAGATATCCTTATATACTCTCGTACTGTTTGTTGTAGTCATCACTCATTCTCTCATGCGTAATATCCGACAGTGCAGAGAATCATGGGAAAATGCAACTTTGATAATGCAACCTAAATAAATAAATATAAATAAGCTTTGATATGATTCTATGGATTACAGAATAAAGTTAGGAATTTTCATGCAAGATCTGGACAGCAATTTTGAGGGTTTAGGTAAAACATTGGTGAAGTGTCCCTTTAAGATCACACTATGACATACGATTACACAGTGACTATTGAATGAATTGAACTGTTTTGGAAACTATAATCTAATTCTTCTGTTAATAAGCATGATAGGATTCCCTCAAATGCTATATAGGCTATAGGAGATGTCCAGACCTCGGTAAAAGTAGTATCAGAGCTGTCTTTCCTTAGTGGGCTTGGTTAAGCTTGCCTCACACGCATGCACTTATTGAACTAGTCTATTCTCATCTGTACTCTCAGATGCATATCAAGTATTTCAATAAAACAATTACTGACTTTGTTATGGAGGTGTCAACCGGGCAAGGCTGCATCATAAAGACAATTTAAAAAAAAAAAGGTGTAGAAATGCAAGATGATGAATCAGAAAAGAAGTCAAGTAAGATGTTTTCCTGTTGTCCAGTGAGTGTTTTTGTGGTGTTTTTGTGTATTTGTGGTGTGGTAGCTTCCATTGTTCAAGGTCCAGTATGTAGATTTCAGCTTTAAAATGCTGAAATACTGGAATGAGATTGCATGATAAAGAACATTCTGAAATCGAATGTTGAGGTCAAGCACCAGACTCACCGGCAAATATTAGAATTAGAAAACGGCGCATTTTTTAATGTGTGTGGCCACAGACCTTAAAACGACATTGTTCACCTATAAGCGTTGTCCTCCATTTTGTGGTTCTCCAGGTGACGGGTGTGGGTTACAACGGAGCAGGAGAGGTCTTTCTGGATGGGGAGGTGGTCCACGGCTTCTCTAACACCTCCGTCAGCAAGATCGTGGAGGTGAGAGGACAGGAACTGTCCGCGGGATCATCCCAGTGGTCTAAAATGTCTTCCTCTCCTCAACGCTTAAAGATGACAGACAGGAAGCCTATTTGCACTATTGAAATGCATCCTGTGACGGTATGAGGAAAGGTTGGCTCTGTTCTGGTTTCACCTCTGTCTGATGTCATATCCTCTGTCTGTCTGCGTTCTGATAGGCTGGTTGCATATGCAATGATGCTGTCATCAGGAACAACACGCTAATGGGACGCCCCACCGAGGGAGCTCTCATTGCCCTGGCCATGAAGGTAAACACAAACATACATACACGCACACACACACACACACACACACACAATGCAATGCAATGCCTGTATGCGTACGTAGGTGTAAGGACAGAGATAAAAATTGTTTCCTAGTAAGCGTTACGGTCGCTTTGGGGTTATGTGGTGACCAGCGAGGATACACACTCCCAGCAGCCCTGTTCTCAGAGTGGTAAATTGGGCCGTGAGAATGTGACAAGAAAACAAACAAGTCCGTAGGAAGGGAGAGAAACACACGCACACACTCACTGTCACTCTCAAAGCCAGGCAGAAACACATTCACAAACACACACAACTACATGGATAGAAGTTGGATACCGTTTGGTTAGCTAGTAACCAGCCGAACACTAAACAAATTGACCACCCTATATATAGTGTATGTATAATATGTGCATTTGTGTGTGCGTGGGCATGTGGACCGCTCTGTGTGTATGTGTTCTTTGTACTTCCAAAATATCATCTGTATGCGTGTGTGAGTTCTTGGCATCCCTAACTTGTCTGTGGATCAAAAATTTGATTTTGTGTCTCGACTTTGCATCTTCTCAATGTTTATCCAAATGTTCTGTATGTGTGTCTAGATGGGTGTGGAGGGCTTGCAGCAGGAGTATGTACGACGTGAGGAGCACCCTTTCAGCTCAGAGCAGAAGTGGATGGCCGTCCGTGCAGTCCACCGCACTCAGCAGGTCAGCCCACAGCATTCACCTCCTCATCCCTCCTCATTCCTCCGCATTCACCTCCTCATCCCTCATTCTTCGCATTCACCTCCTCAGTCCTCCTCATTTACCTCCCCAGCCCACAGTATTCAACTCCTCAGTCCTCCTCTTTCTCTCTTCATGCTGCGTCCTCAATGACACCCAAACACAGTAGAGGTCCTCAATGACACCCTAACACAGTAGAGGTCCTCAATGTCACCATTTTTTCACATTTACATTTTAGACATTTAGCAGACGCCTTTATCCAAAGGGACACAAAGTATTCGTCTAAAGTAAATGAATCATCTATACATCAGTCATCATAAGAAAAACAAATCTATGCTAGGACCAGGGGCCATTGGTAGTCACAATGCTAGAAGAAGGAAGGGTTACTTTTATTTTTTATTATTATTTTATTTTTTCATTATTATTTACAGTTGAGAAACTGTACAGGGGGGTAGTGGGGATGAAGAGGTCTTTAGTAGGGACAGTCAAGATATAGCCTGAAGAGATGGGATTTCAGTCTACAGCAGAAGATAGGAAGTGACTCTGCAGTCCTGACAGCAGTGGGTAGCTCGTTCCACCACTGGGACGCCAGGACAGAGAAAAGCCGTGACCAGATAGTGCGACCACTGTATCCTCGTAGAAGCGGCGGTGCCAGGCAGCCAGCCGAGGTGGAAGAACGGAGTGATCAGGCAGGAGTTTGGGGGCTGATCATTGCTTGCAAGTAGAGAGAGGCTGTTCCCTTTGCCACCCAGTAGACAAGCATCAGGGTCTTGAATCTGATGCGAGCTGCTAATGGCAGCCAATAAAGGGTGCGAAGGAGGGGGGTGACATGGGAGAATTTGGGGAGATTGAACCCCAGACGGGCAGCAGCATTCTGGATGTCTGATGGCGAAGGCGGGGAGCCCGGCCAAGAGTGCATTGCAGTAATCAAGGCGGAAGATCACTAGTGCCTGGACCAAGAATTGTGCTGCTTCTCTCGTGAGGAATGGACGTATCCTTCTGATGTTGTAAAGGAAGAATCTACAGGAGCGTGCTGTCACTGTCATGTTCGCCGCACAGGATAAGTAGTTGTCAAGGATCACCCCAAGATTCTTGGCTGTCTGGGAGGAGGTGGAGTTCTCTACCGTGATGGAGAAGTCTTGAGAGGGCAGGCTTTCCCAGGGAGGAAGAGCAGCTCAGTCTTGTAAAGGTTGAGCTTGAGGTGGTGGGCCAATCAGAAATGTCTGCAAGACACGCAAAGACGCGGGTCACCACCTGTGAGTCAGAGGTGGGGGAAGAGAGAAAGAGTTGAGTGTCATCTGCGTAGCAGTGGTAGGAGAAACCATGTGAGGAGAGATTTGGTATAAAGGGAGAACACGTCACCTGGTAAGAGCAATCGGCCATGTAGGATGCAAACCAGGAGCGTGCAGAGCCAGAGATGCCCAGTTCTGAGAGGGTGGAGAGACAGATTTGGTGGTTTACTGTGTTGAATGCAGCAGACAGGTCCAGAAGAATAAGAACAGAGGAGAGGGAGGAAGCTCGAGCAGAGTGGAGGGCTTCCGTGACAGCAAGGAGAGCAGTCTTAATAGAGTGCCCAGCCTTAAAGCTGGATTGGTGAGGGTCAAGGAGGTTGTTCTAAAGGAGATAGTGAGACAGTTGGTTAGAGACAACACATTCAAGGGTTTTAGCTGAGTAGGGACTTAAGTACCTTGCAGTAGAGAAGTATCAGCCCCTCCCACTAGAGATTCGGAAAATGGTGTCAATGTGCCCGAAAACGTCGACAGAGCAACAGACCAGGGGTTGTATATGATCCACATTTTATACCAAAGTATGGATATTAAGACCAAATGAAAGCCCATATTGACTACAGGGATGTCACAGGTACATTTTAAGTGTTTCAAAATGGATGTGTGCACCTTTTGCAGAACATGCAAAGATTTCGGGAAAGGGCACGACAAATCGATGAGTCATGTTTCATGGCTAGAGACACTAGAGATGTTTAAAAAAAACAAGAAAATGCTCACCATAATCTGGTGAGGTGCAGGCTGCCAGTTGAAACTTAATGCTGATTATTTACACAACGTTCAGCAAGCTGCTGCCTTCAAGGTTTCAATCATGGCTAAAGACACCCAAGACATGATGACGTCTCCATTTTATGTTCATTACAATTGATTTGTGGTGTTTTCTCTCCATGTGGTTCCCTGTGTTGTGTTGACCTCAGGACAAGCCTGGCGTGTATTACATGAAGGGGGCCTACGAGCAGGTTATCCGCTTCTGCAGCTCCTACAACAGCAGAGGTGTCACACTGCCTCTCAGCAGCCAGCAGAGGGAGCTCTACCAGCAGCAGAAGAGCTACATGGGCACTGCGGGCCTCCGAGGTAATGGGGATCGTGGTGAAGGTCGCTACTTTGCACTTGACAGTATTTTACTCAAAAATCATTTTCAAGTATATTTCAGTCCACCATAATGTGAAAGCCTCACAGATAGCACATTCCCCCGGTCTTTGTATTGTAAACTACAGCCAAGTTTTATGCAATGGTCCACCAGATCTTCCATTTGGCCGGATGTGTCAGGGAATTAGATGAACTCTCCCTTTGACCTACCAAAGCCGTTGCTTTAAATACCTCATATGCTAAGTTCTTGTAGTTTGAATAAAATAAAGATGATTGTCCCTGTTGTTGTGCAGTTCTGGCATTTGCGTCAGGCTCGGAGTTGGGCAACCTGGTGTTCCTGGGCCTGATGGGCATCATTGACCCGCCCAGGTCAGGGGTCAAAGAGGCAGTGGGCATGCTCATCAGCTCGGGCGTGGCCATTAAGATGATCACAGGAGACTCCCAGGAGACTGCAGTGTCTATCGGTGAGGACTCTCACACTCTCTCTCCTCCGTCTGTGTCTCTCCTGTGTGTCTCTCTCCCCTGTCTTTATCTCTCTCCTGTATGTCTCTCTCCCCCCATCCTATTCCCCTTATGTCTCTCTTTTCCCATGCCTTGGTTCTACAAGTGTGTGTGTTATTTATTGCACAGAAACGTTTAGGCAAAATTAATGATGAAATGCAATGTGTGTGTGCGGGTCTATCCTCAGCCAGTCGTCTGGGTCTGTACACCAAAGGTTCCCAGTCTCTGTCTGGAGAGGAGGTTGACCAGATGGACCTTCACCAGCTGTCTCAGACAGTGTCCAGGGTACGAGCCTGCACACACAATCTCTGTCTTTCTACTGATTTATAAGGATTTAGATGAGAAGAACACAAATTAAGTGTTAACACGGAACACAGATTAAGCATAATCCCAGACAAAATGCGTCTTCAATGGAAATTTAGCATAAATTACTTCTTCTTATGATGACTGATGGATAGATGATTCACTTAATTAAATACATGTATTTGTTGTAAGTCGCTTTGGATAAAGGCGTCTGCTAAATACTGTAAATGTAAAATGTAAAGAACAGTGAGCTAGAGTAGGGTTTGGTCCATGTTCAATATTCTAGAATATTGTAATATTTGTACTGTAGCATATGTAGTGCTATTGTATAGCGCTTTAAACTCTAGATATGTGCATAACTACAAGTGCTGTGTCCCGCTGTTTTTGAGATGCAAAGCACGTTTAGCCGTAAAACCATCTTTTGTTTCACCATACTACATACACCAGCCATACACAGTTCAGTTATTTTTGCTCATGCTGGCATGTCTTCAACAATTAACAATATTATCATATATACTGCTCCCGAATAGTCGCCTAGTCAATTGGTTGGTCAGTAGACCCTTGGTCGGCTAAATTTAGTTTGGTCGAATCATTGCAGGGCAAATAAATAAATAAATATTTTCCTATCTATGTTAACCACAGGAATATTCATTTATCATGAAAAATGTAATACATATTTTTTTAAAGATAAATCACGCAACAAACTCTTTATGATATTGCCCCCCAATAACACTGTCAGTGTATTTTCTTGTGCGGGGGCCCTCAAGCATATTTCACAGCCTCTCTGCAGCCCAGCAAATATTGACTTGGTGAGGCCTGTGCACTTGTCCACCTCTCCTTTTGAACTTGCATGCCCTATCAAAAGACACCTACATACAGTGCCTTCGGAAAGTATTCAGACCCCTTCACTTTTTCCACATTTTGTTGTGTTATAGACTCAATTTAAAATGGATTAAATTAAAAGAATTTGTTATCAATCCACACACAATACCCCAGAATGACAAAGCGAAAACATGTTTTTAGAAATTTCAGTATTTATTAAAATTGAAATACAGAAATACCTCATGTACATAAGTGTTCAGACCCTTTGCTATGACACTCTTTAAATGAGCTAAAACGCAAAAATGTCATCAACAAATCCTAATGCGAGGATAATAGTTCATGTAATTTTGGAATTAATAACTTTTGTTTTTATAGGGTCTCTGATTTGCATTGGAATCAATTACACACTGTGTGGATTAAGATGTCACTATCAACTCATAATCTTCTCTTGATCCTGACAAACTCCCCAGTCCCTGCCGGTGACAAACATACCCATAAAAGTGAAGGGGTCTGAATACTTTCCAAAGGCACTGTAAATGCCCTATCAAAAGACACCTACATACATGCCCTAGTGTGCCAGTCGTCCCATGTGCCTTCTGCCCTTACATTCAGCTTTGGTAGTATGGCAGCATTCCTAGCATATAAAGGAGGACCCAAACAAAGACATGCAGACTGTCTTGTTCCACACAGCCGCTACCACGATGCCGGTAAAGCAGACCATAATCAAACCAGTGCATTTTCTGATGGCCAAAAAGTCTTGTTAAATAATGAATAGCCTGTCATACATTTGTGACAATTAGTTGACTTTTTAACTGACGATTTCGACTCGCCCAAGCAATTTCTTGGTCTGGTACTCAAATTTTCGACACTAATATTTAAAATAAGTATCACCCAACCCTAAGATAGATCCACTTATCCCTTTGTCCCATAGAAATTCTTATTAACTGTGCGGAAGGATATATTTCTCTGGTTTGCTCTGTATGACCCATGTGTGCTATCCTTGCCGTCCTTGCGGTGGTGTTAATGCGTTAAAAACATCAGTTGGAAGTTGTGCAGGTGCTCAGGGAGGTGTCATGGCAGGAACAATGCAGCGCAGTGAAGGTGGCCTGCTGTGAAATGTTGCTTGTTAGCTGGAGAAGAAATAACAAGCGTCATGTGCTTTGTCACCTCCACAGGTAGCTGTGTTTTACCGGGCCAGCCCCAGAAACAAGCTGAAAATAGTGAAGGTGAGTGCTGAGATGATTGTCGGCCAGATGGCATGAGGTGTGCGTGCGTGCGTGTGTATGTGTGAGTTTGTGCGCACCAAATCCCTAGACACTTGTGTAGGGAACTGTAGGACTGAGAGGAGTATATGGTAGTCGCTCCACCTCTGTTTGGCTAGGTGGAATGTCAGCCATCTTGCTTATATCTAAATCTTTCAGATCTTAGTACTGAGGGTTGTTTCTGTTCACTTTCTCTCTCCCCAGTCCCTACAGAACATTGGTGCGGTGGTGGCCATGACAGGGGATGGCGTGAACGATGCAGTGGCGCTGAAGGCAGCCGACATTGGTGTGGCCATGGGCCAGACGGGAACTGATGTCTGCAAGGAGGCGGCAGACATGATCCTGGTGGACGATGACTTTCAGACCATCATGTGTGTAACACTCCAAAGAGTGTGTGAATGGATGAGGCAGTCAGAGGCAGTAGGGGCAGGCTTGGCATCTATCCATATCAATTGGATCGCTCCGGAAATTAAAATCTCTGTCAATATCAGTTGCATTTTTTTATGCATATGCTTATTGATTAACTGTTTCTTTATGACAAATGTTTGTTAGATGTTCAGACAGATAGGTCATACTGTTACTGTACAGTATGTTCTCCATAAATGTGCCCTCGCTAGGATACTGGCTTAATATTAACTTGTATTTCCATACTTTCGTTCCTTACTAGGTCTGCAATCGAGGAAGGGAAAGGCATTTACAACAACATTAAAAACTTTGTCCGCTTTCAGCTGAGCACGTAAGTTAAGCACTACTGTTCTATACCCACTTTTTTTTGCAAGGTTTTGCAACACCTCAACTTTCACTTATAGCTGAAAAATCAGTGACACAACTATACAGTTGTCCTGCAGCATAACTGTAGTTACATTGCATACAAGGACTTTGATACCCACAGAGGGAGTAAAGCAGAGGACACAATTTAAGATGATTTACAGATGGAAGTTTTATTCTATTTATATTATTTGTTGTATGTTCAAATACTCATTTGGGAATGGCCTTAGTCATTCATTTATCCAGGTAGTTCCTGGGATGCAGTGAATGTTTAATCAAGAGGGAGCTGTCTGACAACAGTGTGTAATTAATTGCTATCACTTATACACTGGAATACTAACTTAGACACTAGTGCAAAAGAAGTTAAATGTGTACTTTGGGCAACTCTTGTCGTTCAGCCATAGTACAAAGCAGGGCTGAGTCAACTCCTCCTCCTCCTGTTTATGTTTCCTAGGAGCATTGCAGCGCTCACGCTAATCTCCCTGGCAACACTGATGAACTTCCCCAACCCTCTGAACGCCATGCAGATCCTGTGGATTAACATCATCATGGACGGTCCTCCAGCTCAAAGGTATTAGGCCCACAGTGCATTGTGGTTACTGTAGTTTTGCTCTGTTTTCTTTCATTATTCTTAAATTCATTATTATATTCATGTTCGAAATCCCCTGAAAAATCTAGTAGGGTTTAATATTTAAAGCCGTCAAGGTTTTCTATCTTGATTTTTCAATTATTTAATTATTTTGATTCTACAATGGTACATTTTCCGATGGAAAGGTGACCTATCATAGGCGATGTTCCCTCTAAGCTGCGTGCGTGCGGGGCAACATTGCTCTATTTGTGTTATAGTTCTTGCTCCTCTAATGCACTCTCTCAAACGTGCGCTGACTCAACGGAGAAAACCTGTTGGCAGGAAATCCTACACAAAGTGTGTCTCATTATGAGTGCTGGTAACAAGTCAACTGAATACTGATATTTCAAATATGCAAACACTGCATTGTTCTTGGATATGCTTTCTGATATGTCTATATCCTACTACCAATGGGTTCTTAACAACATTAGGCCCATGATTATGTGCAGTTTAGCAAGTAGCTGTAGATAAATGGTTGCTTAGCTGATATTTTGCATTGCCACAGTACGTTTGTGATCTAATTTGCTTGAATGAATACTTTTCACATGTTGTTTGCCCATATTGACCCCCCTCAAATCTGGATCAAACACTGAACATGAATAGTTCAACACCAGAAAGCCATATACGTATCCTACAATTAAATACATGTTAGATAAAATGTAACAAGAATATCTCATTACTTCTTTGATGTACATATATAATGTAAAACCGCTCAAATCAATTGATATAACAGATTATAATGTATCAGTCATTATCCACTGTAGGTTATGGTTCATAAATGTGTTTATTACTATCAACTGTAGGTTATGGTAAATATGTCTATTCTGCACAAGGCGGAAGTAGATATTTATTTTGCTCAGTGTGTAAAAGAATGTAGGCAACATTGAGCATAGGACTAAACTAATAAACAGAAACATTTCAAACCCATGATTGTGTTTGAAAGAATTAATTCAAGTGATACAATTTCAGAGTCAAAACAACAGAATCTGAAAATTGTGCATGGGGGGTGAATACTTTTTCACGTCACTGTAGCTGTTGAATGGTTGCCTGGTTCCATAGTTTGGGAGTGGAGCCGGTGGACAGGGACGTGATCAGGAAGCCTCCACGGAACGTGCGGGACAGCATTATCACCCGCAGCCTGCTGGTCAAGGTGCTACTGTCGGCCCTCATCATTGTGTGCGGCACGCTGTTTGTCTTCTGGAGAGAGGTACTGAGAGCTACAGATGCTTTATTTTACAGTCCACTTATTATCTGTGTATATCCATTTACTGAGATTGTATATGGTGAGACAGTAATAGCTAAACAATAACTTAAATTATTGAATTGCATAATTTATTTAGAAAATATCTCAACTTCTGTTGGGTTCAGTGGTGTTGTTCTAAATGCTTGGACAAAATGACATAATGCACTACCAATTTACCAATAATTTACCATAGTTGTCTATCAAAGTATAGTTGTAGTTGTCTATCACACATCTATCAACCTCTCTGGGTCCTCGATAGTGAGCAAGTGAAGCTACTTGAAAACAAATTGAACTGAAGAGTAGATACAGTAGTATGGATATTGCTCATGAAGCAAAGCATTAATGAATGTATTACTAATGGCTTAAAAGGCATACTATCATGACTTTTCTTGTGATCCAACAGTAGACTGCTCCTGCTCTCATTCAAATTAATTAAGCAATTCATTTTTTTTATCAATTACAAATAATGATATCTCTGGGGCATTGTTGCCTTCTTTGAATATATATCTGTCTTTGATGTTTGATTGTTAGTCTATGCCCTGTTATTAATAAGTATTCTCTGAGTTGAGAGAGTGTTGTGAGTGAGATCAAAGGATGCACAAGGGAAAACCAGAAGGGGAACATGGTGCCCATGTTTTTGTGTATAACTTGATTAGATTTGATTGAAAAGGAATTAATTACGAGAAAGATCATTATAACACACATTTAATCTCAAGGGGCGTAATCCAAATAAAATGTTATCGCAACCATATGTGTTTTTGCCTGTTTAATGTCAACAGGGCAGACACATTTACATTTACGTCATTTAGCAGATGCTTTTATCCAAAGCAACTTACAAATAAGTACATTAAAGTAAATCAACTATACAACAGTCATCATCAGTAAAACCTTCGATAAGAACAAGAGCCATCAGCAGTCACAGTGCTTGAGAAAGGAAGAATATTTACTAATGTAGTGGTAATGTAGGTTGTTAGGGGGTGGAGAGGTCTGAGGAGGAAAAACCCAGGTGTACCCAAAAGAGTCAGATAGTGTACCCAAAAGATAGATAGTGACTCCGCCGTCCTGACAGTGGTAAGAAGCTCATTCCAGACTGAGCAGAGCGACCACTATGTCCTCGTAGAGATGGCGGTGCCAAGCAGCCAGCAGAGGTTGAAGAGATAGGGAGTAGCTGTTGCCTTTAGCGCTCTGTAGGCAAGCACCAGGGTCTTGAATCTGATGCAAGCTGCTACTGGGAGCCAGTTAAGGGTGTGGAGGAGGGAGGTGACATGGGAGAATTTGGGGAGATGGGCTGCAGCGTTCTGGATGAGCTGCAGAGATCTGATGGCGGAGGCAGGGAGCCCGGCCAGAAGTGTCTGGATCAGGGGTTGCGCTGCTTCTCTCGTGAGGAATGGGCGTATCCTTCGAATGTTGTAGAGGAAGAATCTACAGGAGTGGGCCATCGCAGTGATGTTAGCCGCACAGGAGAATTGCAGTCTCAGTAGAGTGATCAGCCTTGAAGCCAGATTAATGTGGGTCAAGGAGATTGTTCTGAAAGAGATAATGCAAGAGTCATTTACAAACAGCATGTTCAAGAGTTTTAGATAAGAATGAAAGAAGGTATAACAGTCTGTAGTTTTGGACAACAAAACTGGGTCAAGTGATGGCTTCTTGAGAAGAGCTTTGACTCTGGCTGTCTTAAAGGCAGAGCCAGTGGTCAGGAAGGAATTGATGAGGGTGGTAAGGAAATTAAGGATGTTGTTCGAGATGGATTGGAGAATGGGTGACGGGATGGGAATGAGAGTGCAGGTGGTTGCCCGACAGGTGGTTTTAGGACATCATCAGGGGTGAGAGGGGAACGAGATGATAAACTACAGCCATATTTACTAGTAGTAGTAGTAGTGATAGCACAAGGTTGTGTGAAAGAGCTGCTAATGTCATCAACCTTCTTTACAAAGTAGGTGAAGGTCATCTGCAGAGAGGGAAGAGGGAGGGGAGGGGAAGGTGGGTTGAGGACAATGTGGCAAACCGTTTCCTTGGGTCAGAGGCAGACGGTTGAATTTTAGAATGGTAGAATGAAGCTTTGGCAGCAGTCACAGAGGAGGAGAACTTCAGGGGGAGAGAGTGATAAGATGCTAGGTCGTCAGGATGGTCAGTTTTCCTCCATTTCCTCTCAGCTGCTCGACACAACTCGTTTACAGCACAGACTCAATATTTTGAAGATATTATGGAGGGAGCATTAAAAAAGAAGAATAACTGCAGGTTGATTTTGGGATTTCTTGTTCATATGTTTTGTGTTCCTTCCCCTTAGCTTCGGGACAACTTGATCACTCCTAGAGATACCACCATGACCTTCACCTGCTTTGTGTTCTTTGACATGTTCAACGCTCTAAGTTCGCGTTCACAGGTGGGTACCGTCTGCACCTGCACAAGAGTGGAAGAACTTCTCTATGCTTCTAAGACAACACAGGTCTCGCAGTGCACAAGATAGCTTGGCATGGCTACAAAGCCTGCATTGGTTTTTTATATTGGGGCCAATCACTCCTCTGTATGAATATCAGTCATGAGGCTCCTTACCTCCTATTGTTCAATGTTTCCAACCACGCCTAGAATGGTTTATGCCGATCTCGAGTTAACAGTGCCTATAACTAGGGCTGGGAAGTTTTACAGGTCTAGTCAGAGTTATCTTACCCTTATTTTACCAGGTGAACTGAGAGCATATTCTCATTTGCAGCAACGACCTAGGGGAGAGGAGAGGGGATGAATGAGCTAATTACACACACAGACACACACACGCACACACACAACCGTAACCTTATGTTGTTTATCTCTCTCTGTTAGACTCGGATGGTGCATGAGATGGGCCTGTGCAGTAACCCGATGTTCTGTTACGCCGTGCTGGGCTCCTTCATGGGCCAGCTGCTGGTCATCTACTTCCCCCCGCTGCAAAGGGTCTTTCAGACAGAGAGTCTCAGTGTGTTGGGTAAGAAACACCACAACCCTGTCACCATGTCGCACTCAACCACGTCCCATTTTATGGCAACTTATATAACTCACTCCTGCTGCTATACCCTTGCTACCTTATGTTATTGTTATTTATTTATTTATTTATTATTATTATTATTTTTATTTATTTTTTTGATTGCATTTACACAGTTTTTTGTTGACTGATTGTCATATTGTTGAAGAGCTCTTGACCCAAGCATTGAATACCCTGTTTCCTATGTAATGACAAATAAACTTTTAATTGAATCGAATAATAAACAACATTAAAGGGGCAATATGGGATTGGTACATCCATTTTTGTACTTTTAAATTCATGATATACAGCCATTGATAGCTATTAAAGAATATAACTCTAATGAGTTTAGTCCAACTGTGTTACACCATCAAAACCAAAAATATAAGCTTGTTTTACTCTATTGTTTGTAAACAGTGTAATTCTAAACAAACACTGTAAAGCTTTAAAACCATCCATAACTCTCTTTGAATTTGAGACTGGTTACATTTCTCCAGCTGTTTACCAAAAAAAGTGTAGGGGAGACCCCTTTGTTTTTGTTTGTATCCCGATTGCCCCTTTAATATTTATTATTAGTAATAAAATAAAATCATGTGATTCGGGCCTAACAGTGTAACCTCTGCCCTGCAGATCTGCTCTTCCTGGTGGGTCTCACATCCTCCGTCTGTGTGGTCTCCGAGGCCATAAAGAAGGTTGAGAGGTGGAGGGGGGCTGAGAGAACTGCAGAGGCCCATGACTCCTTCCATGATGTATGACGCACATTGCGTTATGTGTGATAGACGATGGGAGTAGATTGGGTTGGGGAGGGTGAGCAGGGACTTGTGGTTGTCGAGAGGGGGGAGATGGGTGGGTGGGTTGTAGGTCTGAAGACGGACTGGAGAGGAAACTGTGGCAGCTGCTGGTTGCTGTTCTCTCGTGGATCACTGGATGTGGGTGACGGTGCCCCCCTGCACTGACCCCTACCCCTCACCATGAGAAGCTTTGGCGTGCTGCTTTGAGACTGTACCATCCTCCAAGACCTCAAGCTTTATTTATGAGACACTGTTTATAGAACAACTTATTATGTCTGGAACTGTAATTGCTTGTAGATTGGCTACTGGTGTCTAAGTACTACAGTCACAATCCGGAATAGACCAACTGTTGGGATTCATGAGGGTAAAGGAGTTATCTTCTAGTTCTTTTGTGTTTCTGCCGTGGTGGCTGACCATAGCTTTGTGGATCTAGGGATATGACAGCAACATGCATTCCAGCTGTCCTCACTCTAGCAATCTTCCCTATCAAGGAAAAGTGTGCAACTTTGAAAATTATTGCTTGATAATGTGTGCAATCCTTTTTTTTGTCATGTTTTGTTTGGTATTTGGTATAGACTTTTGGAGGAGTTGACCACTACATATTGTGCTTTTTGTGGTTATATACAAATATATTTTTTCTTCAAAAGATAGGGAAGGAAAACATTTTGGTTTGAGCACAAGTGGACTTGGTTTTATGTTCCGTGTGATTCCACTCGTGTTTCCATGTGGCACAATCACACCACAGTCACACCTTGCCTGGTCGCCACAGACTGTTTGGGCTGTCTTGCCAAACAGTCTGCCTTCAATTTGCTAATATCCTATCAGTAATGACCGTAAGGAGGACTTGATCCTGATTCGATCATTCCCACTGCTACCCTCTAATCGCATAGGGTTATGCAAATAAAATTGGAAACAAGTTACCAGTTTTTCAGTTTCTTCATACAAATACAAAGTACATATTACCAGCCAATTTGTCTACTGGAAAAGACAGCCAGCCAGGTGCTGCTAGTTGTTCATTTGGATGTTTGCACATTATCCTATACAAGTCTCTTAGGCATCTTAAAACATTTGCAGGGTCTCATTACGAACCGATGAGTCTTAGATTGTTGTCATGGAAACAGTTCATGTTATTCTCAACAACCAATCAGCGACTTTGTGTAAAATCTGTCTGCATGTAATCATTGTGATTACTGTGAGGCCAGACTGTTTGGCATGACTATGACCATAGTAGGAGTTGTGTGTAGGAGCACAGTGGGCGTCCTGGCAAAGTCACATCCATTCCTTTTTCCGCTGATGGAGATATCATTAAATGCAGTCTCTTAACTAGAACAGTTCTTGCATAAGTCATTTCTTATTTGGATTCAGTTCTCAAACACGTTTCTGTCTTCAAAATAGTATAGCTGTACAGACATGGTGGATCACAGCACAGCAAGTATTTATGGCATTTTAGAACTGACCGGTATGATCCCATTTCTAAACACGTCTGTTTGTGCCATCTTTTACATATGCCCAAGGTTTGCTGTCATTGAGCCTGTTTCCTCATCTGAAATGATATTGTTATGGCCCCTCCTTAACCTCACCACACACCAAACAATAACCCACTGTCCCCCTACTTCCTTAAACTCCCAATGTCTAGCCAACATGTCTAGTTCTCCTTGTTGGGAATGAACTGTTGTCTGAAACAAAGGGCACCCAGCTACAGTATGTTAACCTGTGCAGTCCATAGTCAAATGAAAGTGTGAATATGTATCTGTCCCAATGGCCCACACATAATGCACTGGTCCTACAGTATACAGTACATCTTGCCTACTGTATCTCTTGTGTTTCTGGGCCTAAAATGGCCATCTTAAGCACATTTTCTCTTTGCTCTCCTTTCAGGAGCCTCTGAGGCCTTGTTTCGGTACAGTCAGACATACCACAGTTGTATTTCACAAAGCAATAAATTAACTGGCTTATTTTGATTGATATTCAGATCAGGTCTTTCTAATGTTCTGTTTTGTTAAGAGAGCATATCGTTTTTGTACTGTATTGAATTACAATAGTTATTCCATGTGTATTTAAAGTGTAGCTTTCTTTACGAACCAGGCGATATACAGTGTAATGACATTGAAGCATTTTTTCTGTTTTTGGCTCTATACTCCAAAAGTTTTTTAACTGGATTTTAAATCAAACAATTAATATGAGCTTAAAGCCAAAAGAAGAAAAAATGCTTCACTGTCTCATTACTTACACAGGGCACTGTAAATGTGCTTTAAGTTTAACAAAGGAGCCAGTTGATTTTTGCTTCGTGAAATACTCCTTTGTGCTATGGTTAAGGAAACAGAATGACTACTAGTGGCTACGTTGATTTCGCAAACTCTTTCAATACTTTTTCTTTTCCCGATTATCTTTGTGAAGCTGTCTCTCTCTGCTTCAGTCTGTATGAAAGGTAAAATCAGCTATGCTCAAAGTCCATGATGCTTTGGTCTTATGCTACTAGTTGAAAAACAATAAGGAGACTGACTGGCAAATTCGATGTTTATTTTTATTATTTTTTATTTATGATTTGTGTGTATTACACAGCTGACGCCAGTATGTTGTGACGGTATGAGAATAAACGTGTACATTAAATTTTTTATAAATCTTTTATCAGTGTCTGCTGATGATTGACTTTACTTTGAAAGCATCACTGAAGAGAGAAACAGAAAGTGTTTCTATTATATTCCAGTAATATGGTTTGTTTAGTTTTACCAACAGGAGATCCACGGATACGATGTGACACTATAAAAATAAGAATAAAATAACTCGTTGTGAAACCCTTGACCCCCCCCCCCCCCTTTCCTGACTTTTCCTAAATGTCTGTTTTTAACATAATAGCGTTGTTACAATTTCAAAATCCTGATGACAGTGGGTTGCTGGGTTTTACAACCTGGATGGACTCCCACTGGAGTCTAACACTAACCGACTGGAGTCTGGGTTTTATCACCTAATCAAAGTTGTGGCTGAGCTATTCCCTTTGGAGGGACTTGACCATTGGGCCACTGTTGCCCTGAAGACCATGCTTTCTTTTTACCTGACACATTTGGGAAAGATTGTTCTAAGTTTACAAGCAAAGTGGCATAGAGTCTACATACTATTACCTGTCAATTTTGCTATTAAAATGTTTCTAGGCTAATTGTCCAACAATAACTGTTGGCTATTTGTTAATACTCAAATATATTACTCACGTTTTCCATTATAGATATTCCTTTGTATGTGCTAGACGTTAATAGAGCTTGAAGTTTGTCGATGAAAGCTACAATTGTAAATTGTACAAAGTAATAATTCAGATTTTAAGTTTGTTGGCGCATATCCAAATATACTGGAACGCAAGGTCATAATAGATGACGTGGGAGATATCATCCATGGTAGCGTGCACCTCATTTTAATGTTCTAAATAAACAAATAAACATAATAATAATTATGCATTTATTTTGTTTAGCGGTACTCAAAGACACTACATTCCATAACACAGTTCAAATTCAACGTTTTTTAATGAATCAAAGCCATACTACATAGCAGTCTTATGTATATTTCCACAATATAGCGAAGCCATATTATATGTGATATATCTTCACGACCATGGGGGGATGGTTTTCTGTGTTATTTTCCAAGTTTGCCACAAACACTTATTTTGTTGCTTTTTTAATTGGTTCTTTTACACAGCTCTTTCAATGCTTGTTGACTGCTTATCAGACACACAATAGTCGGATTCAGCACCATATACTGTAGGCCGAGCTTCTTATTCTGCGCAATAAACTTTCTCTCTGTCAATCAGATTTTCTATGACTGTCTGCATGCACCAAACATCTTGGTACAAATGAACACACATCGTACGTAAAACCATTTAGTATTATTTGTCACATAAACCTTCAAAGTTGCAACAGTACGCTTATCGTGTAAAATGTTTATTCGTCGTATAAATGGCCCAAAGATTAACTTGAGCGCATCCAAAAGCGGGAGGTGATCACAGCGTGTTTCCAAATCACTTTCGCTACAGTCACCAATTCTTTCTGCGCCCTCTCTGTTTAATGATTTTAACTCATGACATGACGAATGCAATGTATCAGGACTCTTGCATGTCTTTTATGTTTTTAATCAATTAAATATTAAGTGTGTTGCTTTGTGGTAGGCTTATCAACTTGAACTGTTTATGTATGACATTAACTTGGAAATGTAGGTAATAATAATAATAATAATAATACATTACATTTGTTCAGCGCTTTCTCGTGGGCTCAAAGCGCTTAACATGTAAATAATATGAAAAATAGAAAATAAAAAATATATACAAATATAGGAGGACAGTCACAGAACATACATAACATAGGACCCTATACAATGAAAGCCTGCCTGAACAGGTGAGTTTTTAGCAAGGTCTTGCTAAAAAGCCAATATTGTCAGCGGCTCTGACATTGTGGGGGAGAGCATTTCACAGGCGAGGAGCAGCAGATGAGAAAGCCTTGTCACCCATAGTGCGGAGTCTGGTACGTGCTACTGTAGCATGGATATTGATGCTCCATTGTTCCACATGTCATCAACTAGAAAATAAGTTCCAGATAAAAAAAAAAAACTTTGTTGGCTTGCAAAGTCTTATTTTGGTAGTCGAAACACATTTAACGATGGTTTGGATAATAGATAGATATATACACTCACTGGCCACTTTATTAGGTACACCTGTTCAACTGCGCGTTAACGCAAATATCTAATCAGCCAATCACATGGCAGCAACTCGATGCATTTAGGCATGTAGACATGGTCAAGACGACCTGCTGAAGTTCAAACCGAGCATCAGAATGGGGGAGAAAGATGATTTAAGTGACTTTGAACGTGGTTGTTGGTGCCAGACGGGCTGGTCCGAGTATTTCAGAAACTGCTGATCTACTGGGATTTTCACGCACAACCATCTCTAGGGTTTACAGAGAATGGTCCAGTAAGCGGCAGTTCTCTGGGCGAAAATGCCTTGTTGATGCCAGAGGTCAGAGGAGAATGGCCAGACTGGTTCGAGATGATAGAAAGGCAACAGTAACTCAAATAACCACTCGTTACAACCAAGGTATGCAGAAGACCATCTCTGAATGCCAACACGTCAAACCTTGAAGCAGATGGGCTACAGCAGCAGAAGACCACTCCTGTCAGCTAAAAACAGGAAAGTGAGGCTATAATTTGCATGGGCTCACCAAAATTGGACAATAGAAGATTGGAAAAACATTGCTTGTTCTGATGAGTCTCGATTTCTGCTGTGACATTCAGATGGTAGGGTCAGAATTTGGCATAAACAACATGAAAGCATGGATCCATCCTGCCTTGTATCATCGGTTCAGGCTGGTGGTGGTGGTGTAATGGTGTGGGGGATATTTTCTTGGCACACTTTGGGCCCCTTACATACTAATTGAGCATCGTTTAAACGCCACAGCCTACCTGACTATTGTTGCTGACCATGTCCATCCCTTTATGAGCACAGTGTACCCATCTTCTGATGGCTACTTCCAGCAGGATAATGCGCCATGTCACAAAGCTCACATCATCTCAAACTGGTCTCAAACAAATCTGCAGCAACTGCGTGATGCTATCATGTCAATATGGACCAAATTCTCTGAGGAATGTTTCCAGCACCTTGTTGAATCTATGCCACAAAGAATTAAGGCACTTCTGAAGGCAAAAGGGGGTCCAACCTGGTACTAGCAAGGTGTACCTAATAAAGTGGCCGGTGAGTGTATATTTGCTGGGTAGTTAAAAGAAAGTGAGATAATTATGGTTGCGGATAAAGTTAAAGATGGTTTGGTTTATTAGATGGATGGATGGATGGATGGATGAATGAATGAATGAATGAATGAATGAATAGATTAAATGGATGGATAGATGAGAAAGGGGAGGTATAGAAAGACCAAAACAATTAAAAGGTTAATCAGTATGGTTATACTGAGCGAAGCAGTAGTGACTGGTGAAATGAAGAAAGGATTTGAAATGAAGAAAGGATTTCTTTATATGATTTATAATGTTCTACACATCACTGCTTAGCCTAACCTCATCAAGAAAACACCTGGCCGTGGTGAGACGACTGCATAGGCAAAGCTTTATCAGTGAGAATACTATTATCAGACTCTAAATGACACTAATGAAGTTGGAGCTCACAGTTCTGAATGCCACACACTAACAGCTAAATGGAGCAGATCAGCTGATACTGTAAATAATTAACAAGATGGCGGTATCTGTTTGTTGTAAATCAGCACCGTTGTTCTTTGAGTTACAGTGCCTATAGAAAGTCATCATACCCCTTTGAAATAGTTACTATATTTGTCGTACAGCCTGAAATTAAAACTCATTAAAAAAAAAAAAACTTTTTCCAGCTTTACAAATTTACAAAAATTTACAAATTTAGCCATACAACATCAAACTAATGAAAAAAAGGCGACAGTTCTGAAAATGTATAAAAAATGAAAAACAAGAACAACAGGGTTGGAAAAGTCATCTGTCCCCTGATTTAATACTTTGTAGAGCCACCTTCTGCTGCAATTACAGCCATCAATCTGTTTGGATATGTCTCTACTAGCTTTGCACACCTAGATTGGAGAATATTTGCCCATTCTTCCTTGCAGAATTGTTCGAGTTCAGTCAAATTCCGTGGTGAGCAGCGATGGACTGCTCTCTTCAAGTTCATCCACAGATTTTCTATCGGATTTAGGTCAGCGCTCTGACATGGCCACTCAAGGACATTCACCTTTCTATCCTTAAGCCACTGCATTGTTCTTTTGGCGGTATGTTTAGGATCGTTGTCGTGTTGGAAGGTAAATGACCTGCCCATCTTCAGCTGTCTAGCAGAGGGACGCAGGTTGTCCTCAATAGTTTGGGTGTACTTGGCAGCATCCATTTTCCCTTCAATCCTGACCAATTGCCCAGTCCCCGCTGAAGAGAAACATCCCCACAACATAATGTTGCCACCACCATGCTTCACAGTAGGTATGGTGTGTTTTGGGTGGTGTGCTGTGTTTGGTTTTCGCCAAACATAGCGCTTGGAGTTCAGTTCAAAAAGTTAAATCTTAGTTTTGATTGTTGTCACATGTACAGACAGACCAGTCCCAGCCATAAAGACTTGTAAGTCCTTCAAAGTTGCCTTTGGCCTATTGGTAGCTTCTCTGATCAATGTCCTCCTGGCTCGGTTTGGACGGACGGCCTGATCTAGGCAAGGTGTTGGTGGTGCCATACGCCTTCCACTTCTTAATGATGCTCTGAACGGTACTCAGAGGGATAGCTAAAGCCTTCGAAATCTTTTTGTAGCCTTCACCTAACTTGTGCCTTCCTACAACTTTATCCCGGAGGCCTTTTGAATGTACTTTTCCAACCATGGTGAATTTGTTGAAGAACCATGCACTTCTAGTCGTGGTATCCTCAAGAAACAGCTGGTTTTATTCTGAAGTAATCAAAACCACTACAATTGATTTCAGGTGGGGGGCAATTAGCCTGGTGTTTGATCTGGAAGTTGATTGGTTGCACCTGAGCAAGTTTATAATGGTATACTCTAAGGGGCTGATCACTTAACCAAACCAGGTATTTCACTCATTAATGTTTAATAATTGTCCAGAATTTAAAAAATGTTTATTTTCACTTTGATGATGAGGGTTATAATGTGTACATACAGCTCAAAAAAGTTAGATTTGATTTATTTTAATTTCCTGGGTGTAATGTGACAAAAGGTAAATATTTCACAGGGTATGATGACTTTCTATAGGCACTGTATACCCTCATTTGAATTGTAATGCACCATTTATTGATATCCACTGACCACAATAACAATATTGTGGACAGATAATGGTACTGATATAGTAATCTATCTATCTATCTATATCTATATTTCTATCTATCTATCTCTCTATCTATCTATCTATCTATATATATTCCACTGGATCTCTGGAGCTGAGGGATCTGACCCTGAGTGACAGTGATGACAGAGTTGTGATAACACTAGCTTGTGGGGACCAACAGCAGTATGGACACTGGGGGTTTAAAGTAAGTTCTCATTATTGTGGCAGATCATGCTCAAACAATTTGTAAGTCCACTTAGAGTGCCTTGGATTTCATATTAATGAGAAAGGCTGTGTGGCACAGCTATACAAGTGTACAGCCAAGTGTGCCATAATACTCACCCACTGTTAGCTGACTTAATTAGAACAATTCAAATATTAAATATGGAATGGAACAATGGAATATCTCTTTGTAACACGTTCCGTGACACAGAGGCGGAGTCGAGGTTGTGTGGTCTGGGAAATCCTGTTTATTTTATAAAATGTTCGTAATACTTTCGTATTTATCAAGTTCGTAAAACCAAAACACTCGGCGACTTTCCAGTCGCCCTCCTTCTTCCTCGGACGCAGAGGCACACACATCTTAAACCATCTAGTCAACGAGGCTTCATTTGCAACAGGTGTGCAACGGAGCCTCGCCGACGTCACCCTGGCCACGGTCCTGTAGCTCCCTCTACAGGCTGAACGCTGCATGTCCCCCACACTCTTATGCATTTTAGCCCATCAAAAGTCACTCTCTCAGTGATACTAAACTCTATACTATACTAAGTTAAGTCAACATACACAGGATTTCTGTGGTGTCAGTCATCCAGATCTTTGTAACATAAATACTAATGAAGATTAACATGGTCAAGATTATTGTAGGTGAGAGAAATGGACAGGACATTTCATGTTTTATTTGCTACTGTTGAGCTTTCCTGTATGAATGTATATTAGATTAAATTGTTTGCTAAGTAAAGTTGCTTTTGTGTTTTTAACCCCCAGAGCCAGTCTCCAATGTGGTGATAACTCCCAGTGTCACTGACTTAGTAGAGTTCAACAGTTCTGTCAGTCCTCTGGCTCCTCCCTCTTCTACCTCTGGCTGAATGGCAGCTCTTAGGTCACAGCCAATGAGGGAATTCAGCTTAGTGATGGAGGCAGAACTCTCACCATCAGCAGTGTGACCTGCTACTATGGTAAATTTAAAGACAATATAAGGGTTTGTAATCCCACACCTAGGGGAAGAGGTCACAAGAAAACAGATGGTCCTAGAATATTTGGAGAATGCAGTAGAGAGGGGTGAGGTCAGATTGAGGGGTTTGCTATAGGTGAAGAAAACAAAGGATAGAGTAATTAAAAGTTAGGGTAATTAAGTAATAAACAAAGTCATAAACAGTCAGAACAAAAGGCCTGATCAGACAAACGGGCGCCAGCCAGTGGGTGGCGCACACCTTGATGACGAAATGTAGATCTTTTTGAATGAATCAACAGCTCTGGTTAATGGTATTTTATTCCAAAGTATTATAACTTAAATTCTACGACACTACAACCAGGGGCCGTTCAGGTGCTCAGTGTCCAACCCTGTTAGTGATGACATCAGACAGCTACTAAACCTCACCATCAACTGTGCATCACTGGTCTTATACCCAGACTATTAGCTTGTTATTTCTTTAGTTTATATCACTAAGAAATGCTTTGGAGAGGTGTTCTCTTTCTCAATTAATCAATTTGATTGGTTTTCATTCTGTGGCATGTTTCTTTGTTTTTTGTTTGCTGTTGATGGGACAATTAAGCTAGTAGATGTGTCCACATATTGATGCATCTTAAGTCCTCATTTTATTGTATTTTATTTTTTGTTGTTGTGTTTTGTCCTCCAAATGTAAATTGGCTAATATAATTGTAGCAAGGTCCTAGACACAGAGGCGGACTCGGTGGTGGTGATAAGGGAATATATCCCGTTTATTTAGAATTTTGCTTCTTTTCTCCGGTCCTCGTCGACTTTTCAGACTTTTAGCTTTTCAGCCTTCTCTTCTCCCTCTTCGTCGCTGTCGTCCAGCCCCTCTACTGAAAGCAGAGGCACACACATCTTAAACCATTCGTTAACGAGGCTTCATTCGCAACAGGTGTGCGACAAAGCCTCGCTTCCGCACCTTGGCCACGGTCCTGTAGCACCCTCTACAGGCCGAACGCTGCATGTCCCCCCACAATAATGTAAATGTAAATGAAGCATAGTGATTAAATCTGCACCCTTTGAAACCCTACAGTGTCTGCTGTAAATAGTCACTTGTAATTCAGCTTTTTTTCATTGTATTGTACAGAAGTTGTGTATGGAGTAATTTAAAAGTTACTAAAAATTATGATTAATAAACATTGCCTTCTATTTGTCCGACAACTCTTTTGTCCTTTGTGTCAGACTAGCAACTAAAGACCCAGGAAATTACCTGTCTGTAAGAATAATAATGACCATCAATCATCAGAATCAGTACCAAGTTAATGTATACTCAGTATATACAAACTTAAAATATAGATATTTTTAAACTAATAAATACTTTGATTCCAGAAGGATCACATGCTCACAGACAAACGTAACAATATATCCCGCTGGGACCATATATACTGAAAAATTTATGCACTCACTGCAATGTAAGTTGCTTTGGATAAAAGCACCAGCTATGGCATATATATCACCAATACAAACACTTCAATGCATATTTGTCAAGTTATTATGATTGTTTGATTGATCACTGTCTTTTATATGTAATGTGCAGCAAAACCATAAACCTATGTGTGAACCAAGTCCCTGAACCTTTATCACTAACAGGGAGTGTTTGTCCTTTCCCCAGATGTAGCATGTCAATATTTGGATGTAAACAACAGTCTCTCAATTGGAAAAAATCATATAATGTCCAAATAAAGTACTCATGTTTTAGTATTTGGTTGACATTCCTTTGTATACAATAACTGTCTGAAGTTTGTGACCCACTGACCCCACCAGATGCTTGGTATCTTCTCTGGTGTGGTTAAACTGCCAGGCCTGTACTGCAGCCATATTCAGTTGTTTGTTTTGAGGTCTCTTTGCCTAAAATCTCATCATCAAGAAATCAAATGCATGTTCAATTGGATTTAAATCTGATGATTGGCTTGGCGTCGAGCAGACAAGATGTTTCTGTACACTTCAGAACACATTCTGCTGCTGTTTGCCAGTTCTTGTGACAGCTATACATGCCCTAACATTAACACCCCCTCCACCATGTTTCACAGATGAGGTGGTACACTGTAAATCTTGGGCAGATCTTTTTTTCTCCAAACTTTCCTGTAGCAACATGATACATGATAATATTTTAATTATCGTGAGCATTCTTCAGTATCCACTGTCGAAGTCTCTCATGGCCAACCAGCCTGTTTGCGATTGCTGCGCTCATCAGTGCTTTCTTTCTTTTTAAATATGTTACAAACTGTTGATTTTGGCAAGTCTAAGGTTGTGGCTATGTTTCTGATATTTCAGCTTCATAATGGCTTACTTGACTTTCATTGACATCTCTTTGGTCCCCATGTTGACAGACATCAATAGTAGACTCTAAAGGCAAATGCAAAGCCTAGAATCAGTACAAGACATTGACAACTCTCTTATGCCTGCACAAAGGATGCGACAGAACACACATGACTAACCAGAAACACCTCCCAAGCCAATTTCACAATACTTTTGGTGCCCTGAAATAGGGGGACTATGTATAAAAAGGGTTGTCATTTGTAACTGGTGAAACCAATCTGAAAAAAGAAATAAATCTAAACTGTTAGAGTACAGAGCTAAAACAAGAGAAAATGCTTCCCTTTTCCAATACTTATGGAGGGCACTGTATGTTGTTACATATTCAAGTGACTATTTTCACCATTCATAGACAGAGCTCTGAATGCTAGAATGTACAGTCCACGATTGTGAATTGATAGTTGTAGTGCTTTTGTTAACAAAGACATTGTTTACAATCAGTCTTACTGTATAACACAATTATACTCAGCTCATTATGCTGAATTTAAATGACTACAATACAGCAGAACAAATCCCAGATTAATCAATGTGTATTTCCATGTGTATTTCCAGAGTCCAAAGCATTAAACTGCATTGATGCCTCTGGTTGGTATTTTGTGTTCCTGCAGTTTGGCAGTGAGTAAGGTTCCCTCTATGTCACCATATTGGGTTGACATCAGCAGTGACATTGATTGATGGGTGCATCTTAAATGGGTAATTTACACACTTGTTATTTGGTTTGTAGTATTACTTTGTCTCTTTTTTGGCCCACTCACCCCCTCCCAACCTCTTCTTTCACCAACCATAATAATAATAATAATAATGCATTTTATTTGGAGGCGCCTTTCAGGTCACCCAAGGTCACCTTACAGAAAAGAAGTAAAAGCAAAAGCATGACATCAATCATTAAAAACAAAACAAACAACACATCAAGATAAAAACAAGTGAAGTGCAGAGTGTCCAATTTATAGATAGTATGCCAGTTTGAACAGGTGGGTTTTGAGTTGGGACTTGAATGTTGTGATGGAGTCTGACTGTCTTATGTGTGGGGGGAGAGAATTCCAGAGCTTGGGTGCTGAGCAGCTGAAGGCTCGGGCACCCATGGTGCTGAAGCGTGACGTGGGGATGGTTAGCAGTCCAGCAGAGGTTGAGCGAAGGGAGCGGGAGGGAGTGTATTCATGGAGGAGGTCACGGAGGTAAGTGGGGGCTAGATTGTGGAGGGATTTGTAGGTGAGAAGAAGGTTTTTGTACTGGATGCGGTAATGTACCGGGAGCCAGTGAAGTTGGATGAGGACCAACCATGCATTGCAGGTCCTCAAAACACAAATATGAAGGTGAGCCCTCAATGTCCACTGTATTCAGCAGGTTCGGACCTCACCCTGTCCTGCTGCACTAGTCTGATGCAGTTTCTGTGGGTTCTGTCAGACATACTGTACCGGAGTTGTATTTCACAAAGCAATACGCTAACTGGTTTATTTTTATTGATATTCAGATCAGGTATCTCCTAATTTTCCATTTTGTAAAGAGAACTTATAGGTTGTTTTTTTGTATTGTATTGAATTGCGGTGGTTATATCATGCACATTTCATGTTTAGCTTTCTTTATGAAGGAAGAGATAGAAATGTGTTTTATGATTCAACATAGTAGCCAATTAATCATTTTTTGTGAAATACTCTTTTGTGTTATGGTTAAGGAAATGGAATGACTGTACTTACACTAGTGGCTGTTGAGTTCGCAAACTCATTACTATAGAAAAATTACTTTTTCTTTTCAAATGCTTTTGTATCATGACTGACAAAATATATATATTTTTTTTTAAATGTATGATTTGTGTGTGTATTACACAGCTGAAGACAGTATGTTGAGACGGTATTAGAATAAAACTGAAAATGAAATTTAGACATTTTATAAATCTTTTAACAGCATACAAAACAGCAATAACATGTCATAATCGCTGAAAACATTCATTTCCATCTTACATCTAGAAGTTTTTGCTGATGTTGAGGACCATTCAAAACACAGACAATTCACAACAGCAACAAGACAAAGATTGGAAGAGAAAATCTATTATTATTCATATTCACTGACATTGTTAAAATGTATACAACATTTGGAGATGCTTAAAAGTTTACTAACATTGTTTTTAGAATAAATAATCTTCCCTGCATTTCTATTGCCATTCTGATTGTTTTGATGTGTGTATGGGACAGTCCCTTAATCCCAGCCACTGTGCTCCTGTTTACAGGAAAGCTGTGGATTCCGAGCGGGTGCGTACTGAGACCAATCCCCAGCCTTGATCCTCCTCTGGCTTCATCTTCCTCCCTGCACCATCATCATCCTCATCTTGCTCCAGTGCCAGCATGTGCAGATCCATCGTCAAGTCGTCCACTGGCCGATGCCGGGGTGATGCGACCGCACTCTGTTGCCTGATCACTTCTGTGGCCTCTCTTCTCCTCAATGTCCTGGAGATGAAGGCCCAGTTCTGGGAGTTCAGCACCACATCCAACATGGACCTGTACAGCTTCCCAGATGAAGGGCTTCTGATCAGGAGAGAGTCTGGGGGTAATCCCCCCTCTCAGTTTGACCACAAGCTGGTAAACCAGAGTGCCCTTGTACAGCCTGGTCATCACCAAAAAGAGATGAGAGATGTAAGGTTAGTGATACAATAAGAGATAAGTATGATATTATGGCTGTTCAGGGCTACTCTCAATGAGGGACAAAATTGAGAATATCATAATCAGAATATTGTGAATATCACAGCGACAGCACGCTCCTATAGATTCTTCCTGGACAACATCAGATGGATACGTCCATTTCTCACCAGAGAAGCAGCACAACTTTTGGGCCAAACACTTGTAAACGCTCGTCTTGACTACTGCAACGCACTCTTGGCCGGACTCCCCGCCCCCGCCATCAGGCCTCTGCAGCTCATCCAGAACGCTGCCGCTCATCTGGTGTTCAATCTCCCCAAATTCTCCCATGTCGCGCCCCTCTTCCGCACCCTCTACTGGCTCCCGGTAGCAGCTCGCATCAGATTCAAGACCCTGATGCCTGCTACCGGGCGGCAAAGGGAACAGCCCCTCCCTACTTGCAAGCAATGGTTAGCCCCCAAACCCCTGCCAGATCACTCCGCTCTTCCAACTCGGCTGCCCGCCTGGCACCGCCACCTCTACGTGGATGCAGTGGCCACGCCACTCAGTCACGGCTTTTCACTGTCCTGGCGCCCCACTGGTGGAATGACCTTCCCACCACTGTCGGGACTGCAGAGTCACTTCCGATCTTCCGCCGTAGATTGAAGACCCATCTCTTCAGGCTACATCTTGACAGTCCCTCCTAAAGACCTCTTCACCCCCACTATCCCCCCTGTACTAACCCTTACCCCAACCCTTGAGACCTCTTCACCCCCACTTTCCCCCTCTACAAGTTCTCTCCTGTTAATAATAATTTTAAAAAAAAGGCTTCTGGCATTATGACTGCCAATGACCCCTGGTGTGAGCATTGACTACTTCTTACTTCTGTCTTATGATGACTGTTGGATAGATGATTCACTTACTCAAACACATATCTTTGTTGTAAGTCGCTTTGGATAAAGGCGTCTGCTAAATGCCATAAATGTAATGTAAATGTAAACATGTTGGACTGGAGCCAGCTGGGCATGAAGTAGATATGTATGTTTTATAATACAATCTGCAAAGAGGGTTGAGAACTTATTCAAACTAGGGCACACAGGGCTACTGACACATCTTGGCTTGCAGCAATAACACATGGACCACTGAAAGTTTGGGTCGATTTTCTTCTTTTTTTTCATTCATAACACAAGACACTTTAATTCAACATGCATTATTTCAACACATATTTATGAATTACACCATAATACAGTCATATATGGGAATCCTGTATGGAACAAGTACAGACCTGAACTGTAAAGAAGTAATGTTAACTGATGATTAAATTCAAAAACACACTTCCAAATAGTCTCACAATAAGCAATTGGCACACAAATACTTCATACAGTTGTGTATGTCCATATCATGTTGTGACTTTCAACTTTGACTGATATAGTAAGTCAGGGGTTCTCAACCTTTTGCAAGCTGGGCCCCCCCAAAGCTGGTTCATTGCAGTTGGGGCCCCCCCTCCTCCCGGCGCCACCCCCCCCCCTTCCCGGCGCCACCCCCACTACACCACCTTGCATAGATAGATAGATAGATAGATAGCCCTAGGCTAGGCTATTATTGTTAGGCCCACACTATTATTATTATTATTATTATTATTATCATCATCAGTAGCAGTAGGTAGGCCTATTATCATTACTAGGCTATTGTTGTAATTGGCAGTAGCACCAGACTTCTAATGTGAGCTTGCAGGCATTATTATTATTATTATTATGAGTAGTGGTAGGCCTATTATCATTACTAGGCTATTGCTATATAATTATATGAGGTTACATGCTTTATTGTTGTTGTTATTATTATTATTATCATTATCATCAGTAGGCCTATTATCATTACTAGGCTACTGCTATAATTGGGAATTGGCACCAGACCTCTGATATGAATTTATGCTTTATTATTGTTATTATTACTAGGCCTAATAGTAGGCATATCATCTGCATTTTTTACAGAAGCTTGCAGGTTGGCGATGTTAATGTGAGACCTGAGCCTGCTTTGCCTTGCAAAGATCCTCAATTCTTGGCGCAATGTCTGATAAACATAGCCTCAAATCATCCTTGATTTGTGCACGATTGCGGTATTTGCGGTATTTGATTCATCGTACCTTCGAAGCTTTTTTGCAGCTGGTGGTGCGTCGGTTGCCTTGTTGGTCCTCACTAGAAATCTCTCCATTTTTGTTTGGTTTTGAAATAATTTGGATGTGGATTAGTTGTGTTTTCAATAAAGTTTAGGCTATGATGTAACGATGTGTGCATGTGTGGCTATGTTGAGAAACTAGTATCGGGGGCTAATCAGTCGGGACTTAGGCACGATCTTTAATACAACAGTACACAATAACGATTTTGCAGGCAATGCAGATTTTATTTTAAGACTTAACAATTGTAGTCCTTTGTGAGTGGGTGAGTGTGTGTGTGTCTTCGTCGCGTGGGTCGTACAGTTGTGTTGCAACACGGTGAAAAAGTTGCTAGCTAGTTAGCTAAGTGCACGCCTAGCAGTTAACAAAATTACTGGCTAGGGCTGAGATGGGGATAATCTTTAAAAAGACTGTTTGTGGGGTTAGTCTTTAAAAAGACTGTTTTGGTTTTGAAGTATAGGCCTAAGTAAATCGATATCGAGATTGATAACAGATAGACTAGCGAGAGTTGGCACAAGCAAACTTGGCAAGAGACTAGACTAGAGTGAATGGAGCTACGACGCGTGTGCGGACGCTTATATAGTAGCACTTACGTGACGTTGCGTCACAGGCTCAAAATACTATCCCCTGTATTGGTAGATTTGAAATGAAACTGTGTGGTTGATTTGTTTGTGTGTTATAATAGTCCAACCACTTGCATTTCGACATGGGGGGGGAATCTGTTGCATGTCCTTTGTAGGTCTACTAATAGCCAGTTAGTCCGTGATTTTATTTTTTATTTTTTTCCCCCTCCCATCCTGTAGCCTACTCGCGCCCCCCCCGGGAGAGAACCACTGTAGTAAGTGAATAAACGCAACTGATCCGGTGATGTGAGAACTCGTGTTTGGCGTGGTGACCGCTTGCTTAAAAAATTAAACCGCCCACACCATCTCTGGAAAGAAACATTTAGCAAAAACGAAACCGGAAGTCTTATTGACGGAACCTGCCGCTTTTTGTCGTTCAGAGAACACAGATTACTTTACCAGGGTATAGATAACATTAAGTGAACATAATCTTGTTTAAATACAAATACTATATGTCAATTGCCCATGTAGGTGAGTATATCGCTTTACACAACTAAGCTTAGAAAATAAACAAACTATTCAAAAAAAGGTTTGTTGATAATTACAATAACATATGACGGTGATTATCATTATTTTCCCATCATTTTAGCCTTCATTATTCGTTAACATCGTGTACAGGTCTGTGCTCTTATTTTGAAGGATTCTTGAAATTTGCTCGAACGTGACCCGGAAGGTATTGCTGACTTCACACGAGTCTAGAATGCGATAAGATCTCAATATGTGCACGAAGACCCTTACCAAAACCCCTTGGTCTTTACTTCTGCTGCAACGCTACATCTAATCGTAGTCAGTGTAGAAGCGTAACATTTCTACTGTCCTTGGTAAGATTTAATTATTGATTGTTTCTGTTTGTTTCACTACGGTTGATTATGAGACTTCCTATACTGCGTCCAAGCCAGAATGATTGCCCCAGATTGCCCAGGGAATTAAAACTAGTTCAGTAGCTATACTCTTTGAACTAAGGTCGGAGTTGGACACGCAGCTTTCGTGTTACAGTCATTCCTGTAAGGGTGTACCGTGTCCAATTGTACCTCTCTTAGGTTGCCATAAATACATTCCCTGCTTCCTCTTTAACTAAATGCTCTGTAAGTGTAATTTAGTAAAGCATGAGGCATCATTTCTTTTTCCATACACCTGCTGATGATCAACGATCATTGTGGTCTATCAAGGGCATCATCCTAAAAGTCTTTTATTTCCAACTCACACATTTTCCTCCAATACATTTTTAAAAATGGTGAATCAGAAAGTGAGGGTGGATGATGCAAGGAAATTAGACTTTTGAGAGTTCAACCTTTAGGCCCCGCCTATCCCTTACTGTTTAAAAGTTTAAGTTTATTGCTTCATATAAATGAATCAGTGGCCGTAGGCTTGTATTTTACTAATGATATATTTATTAAAGTGTGTGTGTCTGTCTTCAAGTGAGGTGCAGTTGCCATGGAGAACTACAGTAAAGTGCGGACGGTGGAGCAGCCATGCCCCTGCCCGTTCTCTGGCCTCCCCAGTGACACGCCTGAGGTGCGAGTCAAAGATGGCAGCAAGATCCGCAACCTCATGCGCTACGCTCTTAGCCACATGGAGGGGAAGCCCAGGCTGGCAGAGGGTGATGGGGGCCAGCCTAGGGGCCATGAAGGGCGTAGTGCCATTGAATCACAACAAGTAGGCTGCTCTCAAGGGCTGGAAAAGACACTAAGTCGGCAGATTGTATTCACTGGGATGGGGAAAAGCGTCTCTAAGGTGATTACATGTGTGGAGATTCTAAAGCGCCGTATGAAGGGCCTGCACCAGAACACCAGGCTGACTTACAGCACGGCCCTGGAGGTTTGGGAGCCCCTGGAGCCCCAGGCAGGGCTGGACAGCCTCACCGTCAGCAGGAACGTACCCGCCATCTGGGTTCTGCTCTCTAAGGACCCCCTGGATGCTAGCCTGCCTGGGTACCAGGCACCTGGAAATGCTGATGCACTGTGGGTACAGGCTGCCAAAGAGGATGCAGGGGGAGCTGGAGGACATAGGCATGGGCATAGAAGGAAAAGAGGGGGGGAGGGAGGTGGTGGAGGAGGAGGTAGAGGAAAGGGAGGCTCCGCAAGATGGACTGGACGACCCAGAGAGCCAAGCAAAGGCCAGAATTGAGGTGGAGCATGGCAGGAATGACACTGGGTGTGAAAGGGCCACATATTGACCAACACATCTCTCATAAGAGCACAGAACAGTCCCTGTCTGCTGATGAATGTGCTCTCATTTTCTATCCAAATACCCAATCCCAAAACAGGCCCTTTGTTTATATGTGGCAGGTTTGGGGTCAGTTGAGTTTCAATTCAGTAAGTGAATTGAAATTACAATTAAAATGTTTGCAAATAGGGCATTTATTTTCAATGATTCCTCAATAAACTGAAAGAGACTTTTTACGTCATAAGCTTTACCATTCTTGAATTATATATTCAAAATCAATTTCTGAATTGAAATGTAATTGACCCGAACACTTGTGTAGATTTGAGAGGTATTATCTAGTAAGGTGGCATTTCTACTCAAATTGCTCACACCTATTAAATCCCTTTCAGATATAAGGGCAGGTGGTAGGGCTGTCCCTGACTCAGCTAAGAGTCATCAGTTCTAGTGAATCTTCAATGTTTTGTTAAAAATAAAGAAAATTACTGAGAAAATGAAAGTCATGTATACCTTCCTTTATTTACAATAGCCCAACATTACTAGCCAATGTGTTTTTGGTTCATATTTTGACAGCTGGAATTACAGCAGATGTTGTTTTCTTATCAGTGTTATGGGCCTGCTTTCAAAACCTATGCGTGTCTCATTTGCAATGACTGCTTGCAAATGCGGGAGGGGAGGGAAGCTTGGGGTTGTCAGATGCAATTATTGACTGGCGTTATTATAATAGAGGCCAGTAGTTTTGGCAAATGCATTTCAGGCTTACGTTTTGATCAGTGTGACATGTTCGTGTGCAAGCATTTACATTCATACTGAATAGCTGTGACGTGATGGATGGTTCTGGACAGACAGAAGAAAGCTTTTTCACTCTTTCTGTCGCTTGCGAGAGTCAGATGACGTGAGTCGTCTGTGTCTAACGACTCACGATTCGTAGACTCCCATGGGGTCTGCCTTGGCAGGTAGTAAACAAAACTTTACTTGGGTGAGTTTCCTGAAAGCTTCATTGGACATTGTATACAAAGGACATACATTTTTGGTTTTAGTACTATGAAGCGTTTAGGAAATTTGCTGCTGGCTTGAGAGAGTTGAATGTGAAGAGAGAGTGAGCGCACAGGGCACTGTACATGACTGTAATAGAAATATTTTGTAAGTTTATATGTTTGGTAAGTTGCTGATACATGACATTTTTATCCAATGTAAAAATCTGCTTATTTACTGTTTTATCAGAGACCAGGGGCCTCATTTATAACCGTTCTGGAAATTTCACACTAAATATGTGCATGCGCCTTGTTTTCAAAAAAGGCGCACGCCTTAAAATATTGAGATGCTCAACACATACGCAAGTTTTTAATTATGAATAAGACCCATCTTAAAAATGTGCGCATGTGAACAAGCTTCACTGCCCCATCCCATTAACGGCCACTTATACCCAGTACGAACCATTGTGCCAACTGGGCGGAAAAACTCACATTTGATGGATGTATCTCAAAATATCATAAATACGTGCATTCTCATCTGATATTTGACACGCAAAATCTCCATGTTCCCTGCTCATGGAGAGTGAAGTTGCATCTTTTGCTATCAGTATATTATGGATGATGGTTGATTAAACAGGTAATGTAATATTGCTTTTGTCATGGCCATTTATTGAAGTGACACCGGAAAGAATTGAAAAACATTTGTAGCAGCATTGAAATAGCACTTGCAACCCTTATCTGTGGTAGTGCATATCATTTTTTGGTCTTGGTCATTTACCCTGCCTTTATAGCGTCTGTTGCTATTAAATAGCCTAAATATATATTTTATTTCAAATGTATCATCATTATTGCTTACCAATTAGAAGAAATGGCCTTGCTGATGAATAACAGAATACATGCTGTCTGTATTGTAGTATTACTCTATGTACTAAGATACAGGAGAGTTTGACAGTGCAATTAAACTCTTACCCGCAAGCCCTTCTCTTCGCAATAACACATAAGAGGGTGTGCTATATTGTGGATATTGAAACTGCTGTGTTGCGGTCATAGAGGCACAGCCAATTTTTAACAACTTTCTGTCACGTGTGGCGTGTCACTCACCGCCTGTTTGGCCCCTTCATCTGGGGTACCTTTGTGTGTTCCGTCAGTGTTAATAGTTCCTGCTGTTGTGTCCTTGACCCTGTCATTTGTTACCATAGCACCTAAACTGGCCTGTGGTATAGAGATGCCGTCTATTCCGTCTTAAGCACATGGCCAGTCTAAGTCTCTGACACTATCATTTTCTGCCAGAGAGTGCAGAGCTCTGACCGTCCTGTCATAGTTACTTCTCTGTCTGTGAGAGTGTCTTCTCCAGCAGGTGCTCTGATGGGAGTCTGGCGCGCTGCCTGCGCACGCTGCCTGCGCACGCTGCCTGCGCTTCATCAGGAGCTCTGCTGGTGATAGCCCACACTCCAATGGTGCTGCTCAATCTATCAAGGATAGATTTAGTGTGTTTGATAACCTGCTTTGTTGTTATGTCTGACAATAATGCAAACTCAGGGTAGTTTGAGTGATGGTACTCCAGGGCCTGTCTGGTTTGCTGTGCAGCAACAGTGGTTCCTTTTGCTGCTGGTATCTGTGGCACTGGCACGTTTCACATTTCTGTAGTACATGTCCAATGTCTCTGTTCATACAGTAAATGGCCAATACAAGACATCTCTGATGCGCCTCTTACATTTCTCTATGCCTAAATGGCCTTCATGTGCCAGCATTTCTATTTCCATTCTCATTGAGGTGGGTATGGTAACTTTAGTCCCTTTCAGTAGGATGCCATTGAGTCTGTAATGGTCAGGCTAGTGAACCCAAATGCAGAACAGAGAACAAAGGCAGATGATGGTTGAGCCCAAATATAGATTAGAGGGAGGATGAGCAAGTAGGGGAGAACAGCAGGGTGGAATGGCAAGCAGAGAAGAGGTGGCTGGACAGGCAGGGCAGGCAGGCATGTGGACATGGCAGGCAGACAGGGCCAGGCAGGCTGGGGTACTGCTGGAACAGGGAAACAGGTATTAATAAATGTATCAATATACTGATGGGACAGTATTTAGTAAGGCTGGAAGCACAACTTAGCAGATAACTGAAGCTACGATCTGGCAGCGTCTGGACCGGGTCTTTATGGCAGGACTAATGATGGGAAGATGACAAACAGCTGGTCACCTGACTCCCGCACACCTGACTCCACTTCTGAAAATCAGGGAGAGAGCGAGAGCAGGAGAGGAGGGGTACTGCAGGCTAGATGGAGGGCGTGACACTGTCAGCTCATCCTGAAAGTGCTGATATGGTTTCTTCAACCTCACTTGTCTTGGCTTATGTAACTTTTCCATTACATCACATAGGACATCCTCCTTCTCTGTCTATCTTGCGATTTATGTCAATTTCTTCTCTGTCTCTGGCAGCCGTGCTCTCACTGCATCCACATGGATGCTGGAGCAACACCGCTCAGTCCATCTTTGGATTTGTCTGTGGACACTTTCACTGGCTTACTTGTAAAAACTTGAGCACTGGCTCCTTTATCAGACTGCTTTTAAGCTCTGTCCGCTGTTCCTTCTCATGTGACCACTGCCATTCTGTTTCCCTTTCCAGAAAGCTTCTGAGTACCCTGGTGTTTGGTGACGGGTTAGGGATAAACCTACTGATGCAATTGACTAGGCCTAATGCACGCTGTAACTCTGTCTTGTCTGTAGGTTCTGGCATTTCTTCAACTGCCCTCACTTTCTCTAATTCGTGCTGAACCCCTGATGCTCATAGCTTGTCTCCTAGGTAAGTCAGCTCTGTCACTCCAAACTCACATTTCAATCTATTTCGCTTGAGCCCTGCCTTCTGTGTCTGTCCCAGTACCTGTCTTCTGGAATTGTGTTCTGACAGACTGTTACCCCATATGATGACACCATCTAAAACACACCCACACCCTCAATGCCCTCAAACAGCTGTTGTACAATTCTGTGATATTCTTCAGGTGCTGAGCAAATCCCAAAGGAAGCAGAGCCTCCCAAGTGGAGTGTTGAAAGTACAGTTTTGCAGTCTCTTCATTTGTCTGCAATGCTCCCTTTTAATCCACTTGTTCAAGTCTTTTGGCTCATTACACCATCTCAAGTCCCCATTTTTCTTTTCAGCTATCACAAGTGAGTTAATCCATTCCTTAGGCTCCTTTATTCTTTTCACCATTCCTAGCTCAATGAGTTTCTGCAGCACTGTTTTCAGTCTATCCTTTAGAGCAAAAAACACTTTCCTTGATGGGTGAATTACTGGTTCTGCATTTTCCTTTAGCTGTATCTTATACACTCCTGGCAGCTTGCCTATCCCTTTGAATACATCCTTAAACTCTGATGTGAAGCAAATCTGCTGGGCCTCTTCTGTCAGCTCCATGGCTGGCTGCGCTAGCTTTCTGTCAATAACATGCATTCTTAATCAGTCCAAGTTTCTTGCATGTACGTAAACCTAGGCTGCCTATCTTCTTCTACAATCACAAATCTTGTTTGAACCCTTTCCCTTGCAAACAAGTGATACTCTACACATACCCTTTGTGGGAATAGGCTCATCACTATAGGTTGATTTTCCTCTGTGATTTTTATTTTTTTCTAATGCTGTAGAAATTTCTTCCATGGTAGGATATTCACCTGCGCCCCAGTATCCAGTTTTAGGGGGACTGTTGTGCCGTTTATGTTATAGATATGCAATCCATTCATTGCTCGTAGCTTTCCTCTGTGACTGCTCCCACAAGGATACGGAGAGTGCAGCCCTTGGCATAGTGGTTCATGCCCCCACATTTTCTACATTGTTTCCCATATGCAGGGCATTTTCATTGTGCGTGATTGAAGCCATATTGCTCACAGTCAAAAGCACCTATAGCAGCCTCTTGTTTAGCTGCGCCTTTTGTTTAGCTTAATAGCATCATCTTCCACAGCATCAGAAGTCTTAATCTGTATTTTAGCATTCTCTTATGCCTGGCAAATGCTAAACTGAAGTCCATTACCCTCACCTTTTTGTCATGTACCCCAATTGTCCTGTATCATCCCTCAGATGTCCAAAGCTCCATGACTGGCTGTTGGACTTCCCCGCTTGCATTATGTTATGGAAAACATAACTCTCATAGGTCTTGTTCTTTCTTGGCTTTCCAGTTCACGGTGACATTCCCCGTCAACTTCAACTTGTTTGGCTAGCGGATAGCATCCATGTTCAACTATGATTTTTGATTTACTCCTGGTACTATGTTTTGATGCAACTGCGCCAAAGACTAAATGACCAATGACTAAATAGGAATGGACACGTTGAAGTACACCCGATTAATTTCAATATAGTAGCTTGTGTTGCTAATTCGCCAACGAAATTCGTACTTCCTTGTTGTGTTTTTGGTCTGTCTACCCACTGAACATGCTCAGTATTTGCTTTTGTCTAGAAAAACACGAGAAGAACATGTGAGCCAAAGGCCCTGTGCAGGCCTCTGCCGATCGATGATGCGCACTGCGTTACCAAGAGAAGAGGCACATGGGAACGTGTAGGCTCTGCCGATCAAGCATGAGCACTAGGTTACCAATACAAGAAGCACATGGGAACACACCTCAGCCAGAAAACAATTCAGCTGATAAAACAATACCCGCTATAGAAGTCCCTTTTCTTACATATAAGCGATAAATTGCCTACATCATAATTATTGATAATATTTATTTTGTTCTGACGTTTAATCATTTATGCCCTATTAGGATCATTGACTGTAAGACAAAGATACCCATAGTGTAATTCATTCAGATTTTGAGCAAATCCTTTTTTTGTATTATTTATGAGAAGCTCCTAATCTGCCTAGGTGTTCAAAATATACCAAGCGATTAGGTTCAACATGGCCACGATATTTCATGTTATTTCATCATTAACTAATTTATTGTCAATCCCATCTAACCCACGACATCATTATTCTCGACGTAGCCTAATCAGAAAAGTATAGGAGTTAGGTAATGTGAGAAACTTGCATCTTGCATGAGACATTTCACTGGCTTGAATAGGAATGTAGGAAGTGGTGCAGCTATAGGTGTGTGTTTCAGCACAGAATAAGCATCTATTTAATGCACAAAAGAAACAGAGGGAAAATAAATGGCACATGCACTGTTACCACCTTCTAACATGGGGAAGGTACCGCAATTTAGCTGCTCACATGCGAGTGACGTTGCAAGAGGCCGAAGGTGCCTCAGACTTAAAGGGATACTTCACAGAAATCTACCTCAAAGTCGTTGTCCAGATCACCGTACGAACACGTGGACATGTGAAAACACATTTGGAAGCTGTTATGTCGGTCAAAAGCTAGGTTGAGGATTTTACCCCCAGCGACCATGAGTATTTAGTGGTTATCACATGGTTTTGAAAACTACAAGGAGCTTTAGGGAGGAGTGAGCTTACCGTTCCCAGATTAGCTACTGCCTGGTTTGTTTACATCCATCAGCACCACAGTAGCGCATACATATATCACTTGTGTTAACTAACATGACATTTAGACACACCTCCATTGCTGGCTGGGAGGCGCAAAGCACTATGAAGGTTGTAGGACTTTATCATCCGGACGTATTACCTCCTGGTCCGATAAAAGGCTTTTTTCTCACTTATTTGCATTTTGAAATAATGCAATATATTTGTTGTTGAGTCTCGGTGTCCATGTGGCCACTTACTCTTTAGATAAAAGAGTCACCTAAATGGCATACATTGCTATAATATTCTATTATGTTGCTTTCTCTCTACATCTTGTACCAATACTTACTGTAGCCCCAATCCCTAGTGCTTTTCAATATGGAAAACTGCAGGATTTTTGGAAATGTAAAGTCTAAAGTATTTCACTTTACTCTTCAAGTAATGTCTTTAGAACAAAACCAAAGCATAGCAAAGCATGCTGTCTGGGATTACAGTAACAGATGAAGGTAATCAGCTGTAGTCAGTTCTTAATCCCTTCATCCCCCTCAATGGACTCCCTTGAGGCAGCACCCTTCTGTGCATGAAGTAGGCTGGCTGGAACAGATGAGGATTAACAAGTCAACTTAAAGCGGACCAGATTTCCTTGCAGGAAGAGTCGGCAAGCTTGAAGAAAAATTAGCAGAGAGAAACAGGAGCGATCGAGAGAGTGACGAGGGACAAAAACAAATAATGGGTGGATGGGCAAACATGAGAAAGGTTCTGGTTCTACCATGGCTGCTCATTTTGCCATCTCTGTCCCAAGTCCGCCACCCACTACCAGTCTTATGGATCATGCCACTTACAAACAACCCAGGAAAGGGAAATCTCACAGAATCAGTGTTGCCAGCTGTCCAGCTGGCTCTACATGACCTGAGAACTCAACCGCCTCCCTTGAGAAACTATGAGATACAATTTCACTTAATAGATTCAGAGGTAACTTTTTCTGTTGTTTTTATTGACGGCTGTTCATCCCCAGCAAGCTGCTGTGTTTGTGTACATTGTTTTAATTCTGTATACATGTTTTCTTTTTTGGGGGGGGGGGTGACCAAGTCTTTTTAATTAATCTATTTGAGTAATAAAAAATACAAAAAAGAAGTAATATACTTCTTGAGAACAAGCCCTGTACCACATAATCACCAAAGCAAAAAATAATTATGACTGTATTGTTTATGTTTTTGTTGATTCTTTTTAACAAATGTTTTGAAAAAGTACAGGTCATAGAAATCTAGTGTTATTTGTATGTTCTTGTGGTCTTATGGCCTGCGAGTAGAAGCTGTGCCGGAACCTGTTGGTCCAGGTCTGGATACTCCGGTACCATTTGCCAGACGGTAACTGAGAGAATAGGGCGTGGCTGGGGTGGCTGCGGTCCCTGAAGATCTTCCCGGCCTTCCTCTTGCACCTCCCAGAGTAGATGTCCTGTATGGCTGGGGCATGCAGTCCTGGGGGGCCCCTGTGTTGAGAGTCAGAGTGGAGGAGGTGATACTGCCTACCCCCACCAACTGGGGTCTGCCAATCAGGAAGTCCAGGATCCGGTTACACAGGGAGGTGTTAAGAGCCAGGTCAGGAGAGCCAGGAGTAAAGCGCAGGACTCGTGGGGATCAAAGCCAGATCTTTCTCGTACATGGCGTGTGCACTATCCTTTGTGCTAATACAGCATAGCCAACTCACTTAGCAGTGATCGTAGTGTCCACACGCTTCACTATGTCATGTCCCTCCTGTGGAAAGAAATCTAGTGTTATTTGTAAGTTTAAATGCATTTTTCCCATTGCTTAAATTTTGTTGGTGACCCTGCATGCAGAAATCACTATGCTGCTCATGCATAGGAGTTGAAGTGTTACACAGGACGTCTGAAGAACCAAATGACGGCACACAGAGAGGGTAGGGTTTAGCCCGAAGGTGTATTTAATAATAAAGAATAGGGAGAGGGGTAGGGGAGAGAGAGATATTCCAAGGGGGTCGTCGAGGTCTGGTCCGAGGGTCAATAGCAGGAGGTCCAGTGTTCGGGGGAGGGAAGAGAGCCGTGGGATAATCCGAAGGGGTAGTCGGGGTTCGGTCCAGGGGTCGTTAGCGGGAGGTCCAGTAGCTGAGAGGGGTAGAGGGCTGAAGTTCATGTAGGGGCAAGGTCTGTGGAATGGGTTGACAAGGGGGTTCCGAGGAAGACGAGGGTTCTGGAGGGGCACAGGAGAACAGGGTAGGTCACAAGGAGAAAACAAGACACAAGGAATTCACTGGGTTTTCTCTGGAGGGCTGAAGCGTCTGCAGGTCACGAGTTAGTTACCATTAGTCACAGTACGTTCTGGCACTAGAGTGATGACCGGGCAGGGTTCTTATAGGGTGCTGATTGGGGATGGTTCGCAGGTGTGCTGATTGGTAATAGGGCACAAGTGCGCTGCCGACTGGGAGCTGGACGCTCCAGCAATGATCGCTGAGGCCTCAAGGTGGTGACAGAGGGTTGGTTAGGAGTTTTATTATACATTTCTAACTGGTATGTGATGTAACGTATAGTTTTGAACTGTGTCCTACTGCATTGTGTGTTGTGTACAAACCCAGGAAGATAAATTCTGATTAACTAACGATGGGTATCAAAGTCAAAGTCAAAGTGGCTTTATTGTCAATTCTTCACATGTCAAGACATACAAAGGAATCGAGAGGACGTTTCTCACTCTCCCACGGTGAGACAGATAAAGTGCCCAGGCACAACAGATAACACATACTAAAAGTAAAACATTCAATAAAAATAATTTAAACAGTGCAAAAAGAGCAGTCAGTAAAGACAGTAAAGTCAGTAAAATAGCAGCCAAATACTGTGTATTATGTATAAAAAAATAATAGTGCAATAGTGCATTGTAGCAATAGAATAGTGGATTGTCCAGAGTCCGTGTGTTTTGGGGGGGGGGGGGGGCTGAAGGGTTGGGAGGGGGGGGGTGGTGGTTTCAGCTTCCTGACAGCTAGGAGGATGTGGCTGGGGGAAGTGAGGGGAGAGAATTTAGCTTCCTGACAGCTTGGGGTATGAAGCTTTTCGTGAGTCTGGTGGTGTGGGCACGGAGGCTCCTATACCTTCTTCCAGAAGGCAGGAGGCTGAACAGACTGTGTGCGGGGTGGCTTGCGTCGCTCACAATCGAGGTAGCTTTTCGGGTGAGGCGGGTGGAGTAAGTCTCTTGCAGGGAAGGGAGTGGGGCACCAATGATCTTAGCAGCTGTGTTCACAATGCGTTGCAGTGCTTTCCTACTGTGTTCGGTGCAGCTACCGCCCCACACAGTGATGCAGCTGGACAGGATGCTTTCAATGGTGCCTCGGTAGAATGTTGTCAGGATCGGTGTGGGAGCTTTCGCTCGCTTCAGCTTGCGGAGGAAGTAGAGGCGCCGCTGGGCTGTCTTCGCCAGTGATGCGGTGTTGGTGGTCCAGGAGAGGTCCTCACTGATGTGCACCCCCAGGAATTTGGTGCTGCTCACTCTCTCCACAGCAGCACCATCGATGGTCAGTGGTGGGTGTTCGGTGTGCCCTCTCCGGAAGTCGACCACAATCTCCTTCGTTTTGCTGACATTCAGCAGGAGGTTGTTGTCTCTGCACCACGTGGTCAGAAGGTTGACCTCCTTTCTATAGTGGGTCTCGTCGTTCTTGGAGATGAGACCCACCAGAGTTGTGTCGTCCGCAAACTTCACCATGTGATTGGTGCTGTGGGTTGATGTGCAGTCGTGAGTCAGCAGGGTGAAGAGCAGGGGACTGAGCACACAGCCTTGGGGGGCCCCTGTGCTGAGTGTGATGCTGCTCGAGGTGTTGTTGCCGACTCGTACTGCCTGTGGTCTCTCGCTGAGGAAGTCCAGCAGCCAGTTGCAGAGGGAGGTGTTGAGCCCCAGCTGGTCCAGTTTGCAGATCAGTTGTTGCGGGATTATGGTGTTAAATGCTGAGCTAAAGTCTATGAAAAGCATTCTCACATATGAGTCTGCTTTTTCCAGGTGGGTGAGGGCTGGGTGGAGAGCAGAGCAGATTGCGTCCTCTGTGGAACGTTTTGCTCGGTATGCAAACTGAAAGGGGTCCAGGGTGGGGGGGAGGATGGACTTAATGTGAGACATGACTAGCCGTTCAAAGCACTTCATGATGATGGGGGTCAGTGCTACCGGGCGATAGTCATTGAAGCAGGATGGAGCGGATTTCTTTGGCACAGGTATGATGATGGAGGTCTTGAAATGTGATGGTATTTTGATAACTAAACAGAACACATTGTAGTGAACAGGGGAGTAAAGTGTAGGACTCGTGGGGATCAAAGCCAGATCTCTCCTGTACAAAGCATGTGTAGCAGTGATCATAGTGTCCCCACGCTTCAAAATGGACAAGCCTCTCTAATGGCCTCGCAGCTGCCATTCCACTTCTGACACCAGAGTAGTCTTGTGAATATGTTAATAATCCAGAATATTAATATTTCAATTACTCTCACTATTCATTAATTGTTCTGACTATTATTCAAATGAATAACAGATTACCTGGAGGCACTACTAAGGAAATTTGGATTTATAACAGAGCTTCCTTAAGAAACATCAAACAGTCTCAGTCTCATAAATCTGAAGGAATAGTTTATATTTTTCATTTTTATTTATTTTTTTATTTTTCAGGAAAGCAACCACAATGAAACCAGTATGAAGGGGTCCTACTAATTACCCCAAACAACCACAAACAGGGACCTAAAAGTACCCCAAATAACCCCAAACAATCTCAAACTACTACAGATACCCAGAACTACAAACAACCACATACAGGTATCCAAACGTACCCCAAACAACCCCAAATAGGTACCCAAAAGTACCCGAAACAACCACAAACAGGTAGCCAATAGTACCCAAAAGTACCCAACACAACCCCAGTGTACCCAAAAGAACTACAAACTGGCAGCCAATACAACACAAAACCACCCAAATGACCAGTTCAAGTTCATGTTTTGGTTTAGTATGTGATATGTTATATATATCTGTGGGGGGACATGCAGCGTTCGGCCTGTAGAGGGAGCTACAGGACCGTGGCCAGGGTGACGTCGGCGAGGCTCCGTTGCACACCTGTTGCAAATGAAGCCTCGTTGACTAGATGGTTTAAGATGTGTGTGCCTCGGCGTTCGAGAGAGAAGGAGGGCGACTGGAAAGTCGCCGAGTGGCGTGGTGTTACGAACATTGAAATTATTACGAACAGTGGAATTATTACGAACAGTGGAATTATTACGAACATTTTATGAAAATAAACGGGATACTCCCAGAAAACAGTACCTCGACTCGGCCTCTGTGTCACGGACTTGTTACAATATCATACAAATATATTTTATCTAATAGGTTCGATTTTAATTACTTTAGATTTATTTTTTAATTCCACCTCTCTGCTGCTCCCAGTCCATCCCTCTCTCAAAATACCACCCCCTCTTGGTTTCCTTGTACCATATTTTTCAATTGTGCTGTGATTTCTCGCATAGCTCCTGAAACGTTCAACTCTTGAAGCCTGCACAGATTTTAAGCTAAAAATGAATATTTTTGCTAGGACTACCCAATAGTGCTTTTTTTAAGGTTCTTTTTTGAATATCGTTTTTTGCCAGCCATTCCTGAACTTTCGACCAAAAGTCAGACACAAGAAGGCAATACCAAAAAAGATGTGCTATTGCTTCGGTTTCCTCACTACAAAATCTACATAGTGGCAATTGTTCAATGCCCCATATCTTGAGCATTTTTTTGGTTGCAATAATTGTATACAGTATTTTAAATTGAAAAAAAGCAAAGTGTTGAGTCAGTTGTTGTTGTATATATTGATTCATCAACCTGATGCCAAGGGATAGTTAATGTAAAATGTCTGTTCCCAGTATTCTTGTATCCTATATGGCGCAGCGGTTAGTGTTTTTTTACCTTAAATGAAACTGGTATGCTGATCCAATTTTCTTCTTCCAATTTTGCGGCAAGGCTGCAATCAGTTGGTTGTAATTTTGGATTGAGCATACATTTCCACATTCTTGGATCCTGTTTTAATAATAGCTAAATCAGACTCTCTTGTTGCATATCGGATAGTTTGCTGTTTTTGTAGGAATAGTTAAAACTTGCCAGCAATGGATGTTTCAATAAGTTTGATATTGGAAGACTTCTAAAGTAGATGACCGAAGAATGCTCACCATGATTAAGAAAAAAACTAAAACATCTGTCCCACAGATCAGGAACACTCTCCAGAAGATACAATTTAGCCACAAAAACAGGATGGCCAGGTTACGGTTGGCTAAAAATTACCTAAAAAAGATTGTGTGGGCAGGCAAGGAGAAACAAAGGAACTGCCCAATATCCACAGCATGCCTCATCTGTGAAATATGATGGAGGGGTATTTTGGCTTGGGCATGTGTGGCTTCCACTGGAACTGGCTCACTTGTCTTCATTGATGATGTCTGGCAGCAGCAGCATGAATTCTGAATTCAAATGTCCGCTCACTGTGCAACAAAATGGACGAATTGCATCTTCTTATCAGGACAAATAGAGACTTTTCTCTCTCTTCGGTTTTGTGCTTCACAGAATCGTGGCTGATGGAATCTACACCAGACTCTGCTGTACAGCTGCCCGGCTTTCAGCTGATCGCGGATCACAACCTGATTTTTTTACGCAAAACGAAAGGTGGAGGGATCTGTTTCCATATAAATCAACGCTGGTGCAACGACGTGAAACTTGTTCTCCTGACCTGGAATCATTTTTCATCACCTGCAGACCGTTTTACTCTCCACGTGAATTCACTTCTTTTATATTGGCTGGAGTTTACATCCCTCCGCAAGCTGATGTGAAAGTGGCTCAACGTCAACTCGTCGACCAAATATCAGGAGTGGAGAGAAGGAGAGAGAACATGTATTCCCCAGTTATTGTCCTTGGGGACTTTAATAAGGGTAACTTAACTCACAAGCTCCCTAAATATAAACAGTTAATCAAATGCCCGACCAGGGAGGAGAAGATTTTGTATCACTGTTACAGCACCATCAGCAGAGCTTGTCACGCAGTTCCCCGCGCGGCTCTGGGACTATCTGACCATGCTCTTATTCATCTGATTCCGGCATACAGACAGAAACTACAACTTTCTAAACCTGCTGTGCGGACATCTAAGAATTGGAGCAGCAGAGAAGCAGTGGAGGAGCTGCGTGACTGCCTAGATACCACAGACTGGGACATTTTTAAGACTGCTTCCAACAGCCTGGATAAATACACTGTGACGTCATGCATCAACGTCTGTGAGGACAGATGTATTCCAACATGCACCAGGGTGAGTTACAACAATGACAAGCCCTGGTTCACAGCAAGACTCAAACAGCTTTGTTTGGAGAAGGAGAGGGCTTTCAGGAGTGGAGACAAGGAAAGGTTTAGACTGGCTAAGTACATGTTTAGCAAGGAGATTATGGAGGCCAGACGACAGTACTCAAAGAAGCTAGAACAACAATTTGCAGCCAACTACTCCTCGTCAGTCTGGAAAGGCCTTTGAGTGATCCAGCACCTAGACTCCCCCGGCACCTATGCCAGGATCCTGTTTGTGGACTTCAGCTCTGAATTCAACACCATCGCCCCAGCTCTCCTCCAGGACAAGCTATCCCAGCTGAGCGTGCCTGGGCCCACCTGCAGGTGGATCACTGACTTCCTGACAGACAGGAAGCAGCAGGTGCGGCTAGGCAAGCTTGTCTCGGAGCCCCAGACCATCAGCACCGGAGCCCCACAAGGCTGTGTGCTCTTTCCTCTACTCTTCTCCCTCTACACCAACAGCTGCACCTCTAGCCACCCTTCTGTCAAACTCCTGAAGTTCGTGGATGACACAACCCTCATTGGATTAATCTCCAATGGTGATGAGGCTGCCTACAGAGAGGAAGTTGACAGCCTGGCTTCCTGGTGCAACCAGAACTACTTGGAGCTGAACGCCCTAAAAACTGTAGAGATGGTAGTAGACTTCAGGAGAAGCCCAGCTCCAACCGCCCCACTCATCATGTGTGACTCCCCAGTTAACACTGTGGAATAACTTCAAAGGGCCTCAGATGGGCGGAGAACATCACCTCCACCATCAAGAAGGCCCAGCAGAGGATGTTTTTCAACATGCCGCAGAAAGTGATGGTCGAGTTCTACAGCCATCATTGAGTCCATCCTCAGCTCATCGATCACCACCTGGTTCGCTGCCTCCACTGCCAAGGACAAAGGCAGACTGCAGCGGATCATTCGGTCAGCCGAGAAGGTCATCGGCTGCAACCTGCCATCTCTACTGGACCTGTTCCACTCCAGGACCAGTAAGAGAGCAGGAAAGATTATAGCTGACCCTTCTCATCCTGGTCACAACCTCTTCCATAGACGTTCATCCGGCAAAAGGTTCCGGTCAATCAAGACTAAAACCTTGCGCCACCTGAACAGTTTCTTCCCCATGGCAGTGGGGCTCACAAACAAGCCCCCTGCCTGTCACTGACTCTGGGACTTCCACCCCCCCCCCCCCTGTCACATACACAATGCACTGACAGTGTAATTTATAATTATTTAAAATTATTCTAATTTATATTGTACATGCCCCATAACCATTTCACAGCCCCTAGCCTCATTGCCACTTAGCCTCACACAGCCTACAAGATGTATTGTTCTGCTGTTCTTTTTTGTAAATTTGTAAATTTGTTCATATTTTGCTATTTTGTAAATTTTCTGTCAATACTTGCCATTGTTTTTTATGTCCATGCACCAACCTCACCAAGTCAATTTCCTGTATGTGCAAATATACTTGGCCAAATAAAATAATTCTGATTCTGATTCTCAAATATATTCATGTTTTTCTATATTTATTGAAAGTATACTAAATTTGAACTTCCATGTATTTATTGAGAATCTACTTGAATATATTTCCACTTAATTGTATTTAGGTATACTTCCAAAAAGTATACATGCTGTTCATTTTAATCAAATATACTTATTGAATATTTGAATAATATACTTCATTTCCACTCATTTGTATTTCAGTACATTTCCAAAAAGTACATATGAATTTAATGTTGTGTTATTTTCTATCCAATATACCTCTTGAAAGTATTTGTTATTATATTTATTTAACCAGACAGATGACCTGGGCAAGGGCAGCTTAGTAAAAAGAACAGATAGTCCTGCTGAAAAGCATAGACCAGCATGTCACTGGCAAGAACATCTTATGCTGGTTTCAGCAGGGTTGGAATGTCATTTGAAAATCTAAAAAGCACATGGTGACAAAAATGCAATTAATTGAATACATTTATTTCACTTCAGAAGAATGTCACGTTCAACTTTACATATATCTTTGTCATCTTGGGACATGAGTAAACCCTCTCAGCAACAGCTTTGAGTAAAAACATTTGTAGAATATCCTGAAACAATCCCAATAACAAATATGAAATGAAGTAGGTTTAGAATATAATGTTAATATACTTCATGTTAATTGATATATTTCATATATATTATGTAATTTACATATTACCCAGCATTCCTATCTCAAATGTAAGTTTTTGTTAACAACTTACAGTTCGGTTATTTATTAGATTCAATGCTCATTTATGTATTAACAGTGCTATCCTTCAGTTTTGTATACTTTGATTCCTGCTATCCCTCGATTATGTGTTTTAAGTTGCTAACCATAACTGTAAATAATTAGGACCATAATTAGGACCAAGATAAGGTATGCACTATGTATAAGTCAGAAGCCAATGGGCCTCCTTGCTTGACAGTTGAGCTGCTGTTACAGTGAATGGTTACATGTCCCCCTCAATGGGACTTCATGCAATAATAAAGGTTACATATTAAAAATAACATAAATACTACAACATAAAATGTGTTTTCTATGTAATTTATGTGTACTTTTAGTATACACAGAAGCATGCTAATGACACATTATTAATTATTTATTATAATATTATAATTGAATTGTAATATACTTCATACTATTTGACAGTCATTTTGAATATAATTAAAATTACATTCTAATTGTGTGGAAAGTACATTTCAGATAATCTTATTATTAAGTATATATTCATATAAATATGAATTAAGAGGTCAATTTAACATTTTCAAATATACTTAAAACCTACATAATTTACAATTTTAGTATATTAAATACAACTTTAGTACACTTTAAGCTGGTTCAAGTTAATCAATTAATATACTTTAGTATATTTAAACTCAAGTATACTAGAACTATAATAGTTAAGTATACTTTAAGTACTTTAAGTATATATTTGTTTTGCTTGGGCAAGTAAATCTCCAGATTTAAATCCTATTGAACATGCATTTCATTTGCTGAAGAGAAGACTAAAGGCAAAAAGTCCTCAAAACAACAAAACAACAACAACTGAAGATGGCTGCAGTACAGGCCTGGCAGAGCATCACCAGAGAAGATACCCAGTGTTTGGTGGGGTCAATAGGTCTTCAGGCAGTTAATGCATATAAAAGATTGTCGACCAAATACTAAACATGAGTGCTTAATTTGGACATTTGATAAATCTGTCCCATCACTTTTGGTGGCCTAAAATAGGGGGACTTTGTCTAAAAAGTGGTGAAACCAATATGTACATCAAATAAAGCTGAGAGTCTATACTTTTAGAATACTTTTCCCTCATAGCAATTGTTTGATTTACAATCCAAACTTTTGGAATGTAAAGATAAAAGAAGAAAAAATGCTTCATTGTCTCATTACATACGCAGGGCACTGTATAACATTGCTCATGTCATGGCCATATGTTGAAGTGATGCTGAAAATAATTGAAAAACATATACTGTATGTAGCAGCATTGAAATAGGGTCAGTTGCTATTAAATAGCCTAAATGTACTTTTTATTTAAAATGTATCATCATTAACATTGCCAATTCAAAAGAATGGCAGAGATCTGATACAATTCAAAGCTTTATTGTCATATTACTGTACTGGGATACTGGGGACAATACAATTGAATTCTTATTTGCAAGCCTCCCTATTCTTCAATAACACATAAGAGGGAGGGCTATATCTTGTGGGCTATATATTGTGGAAATTGGAACTACTGTGTTGCAGTCATAGAGGTGCAAGCATTGGAAGTCAATTTTGAAAGTGTGTGATGTAAGCATTAATGCATGACAGGGTGTGCAGTAGTTCACTTTTGACTCTCTATCCTCTTACAGTGTGAAAATGCCAAAGGACTGAGAGCCTTCTTTGATGCCATATGCTATGGACCAAAATACCTAATGATCTTTGGAGGTGTGTGTCCGACAATAACGTCCATCATTGCTGAATCACTACAGGAATGGAATCTTGTGCAGGTACGCCCTTAGATTTCCTGATTGTAATGGTTCAATCCATATGTTGGACAGCAAACGTATCACAAAAGTAAATAAAATGTAGGCCTATTTTTCAACTCAACAATCTATTAAATTCAATTGATAAGCAATTTTTTCTCATTTTATCATGACCATGAACATAGAACAAAGCATTGAAGTTAATTCATCTCTTTTTTTATTACCCTGTTTTGTATGTAAGATACCACTCACATTGCTTACTTCAAATGATGACATTGTACTCTTCTCCACTAACATTATGTACCTCCTGAAATATTTCAGCTGTCTTTCGCTGCCACAACACCTGTTTTGGCTGATAGAAAAAAGTATCCCAACTTCTTCCGCACAGTCCCCTCAGCTAACACAGTAAATCAAGCTGTAGTGAAGATCCTGCAGTACTACAAGTGGAGTAGAGTTGGAATCCTCACTCAGGGTGGGCAGGCCTTCTCAAAGGTAGGACTAACTCTGACAATGCATTTTATAGTTCAGTAAATGTGTAGTGTGACTATGGGGTTATTCTGGTAGTCAAGTGTTAACTTGTAACAATATAAAATGGCAGGAGCGTGGAAGAAGGGGGTAAAGTAAGGGATAAACCCAGGAAAAACAGCAGTTCTGGCAGGTATGCCCTAAGAATATGTCAAAATGTTAAATTATCCTCTGTCCCTCTTCACAGATTAGGAGTGATCTGACAAAAAAACTGAAGAAGGCTAATATCAAGATTGCTGTAACTGAAAGTCTCTCGCCCGACCCTTGTATCAATTTAAGGAAGCTAAAGGTGAGTCACATACTTTTACCCAATAGAAAGACCAGGAGAAACTGCCAGTTGCATAGCTATTGGCTTTACCTCACATCAATCACCTCGCAGTTGTGTGATTTACTGAAATCAAACAATTTACTCAGTAAATTCACTCTCACTAAGGCCAGATTTGAGTCGTTGTTATTCCAGGCTTATATGAACTGTGCGCAATTGCCTGGGGACAAGGTTATTATGGCAAAATATATTGGATTTAAAGGGATAGTTCACCCAAAATACATCGTGACTTGACCAAGTGTCTGGGCTAGATGTCACTCGTTAAAAAAACACATGTTTAACATTAAACATCTTTACTCTGACACACAAGGTGAAAGGAGATACCAAATTAAACGTGAGATCTTGCTCTTTCATTTGATGTAGAGAGTTGTGTGAAATACAGAGAGGCTGAGTGATACAGGAAAGAGTAAACATTGTAACAACCAGAACTGGTTTCCAATACTATACTGTTATGATTGAAATGTAGCCTTTTTGCTTGTTTCTAAATATGTTACTTCCCCCTTAACAGGAAAATGATATACGGATAGTGATTGGACAGTTTGATGAGGCCTCCAAAGTGTTTTGCTGTGTAAGTATACTATCCAGTACATAACCATTGACATCGCAGCGGGGTGCACATAACCACACCGACATCGCAGCAGGGTGCACCTTGTCTCCCGGTATTAGACCCTATACAGAAGTCCCAGTCCAGCCCTCCATCTATCCTCTGCCTAAATGGTCTTACCCTAATAGATTTCTAAAGATATATATATATAGGCTGCTGTCGAATAGACTCACCCTGCTGTTAACCGTCTACTTCCCACAGTTTCCTCTGCTGCAGCTTAATGTTATGCTCTGAAAGTGATCTACAAATCAGAACTCAGCATATGAAAGCCCCAATGGTTAACAACGGCTCTATTCTTATATGAGTGCCAGTTGGTGTGGTTGCAGGAATTTAATTTATAGAGAAGGAGAATTCATCCAAAGGGGATATTTCAATACAGAGGCTAGAATAACCATTCAGATCCTTTGGTATAATATACACAGTGTAATCTATCTTTTTATGTTTAGCAAGGAGAGTACCACATAATTTCAGGTGCTAAGTACTCTGCTAAGTATAAATCTACTAAAACTTCTACTTGGTTTTCAGAGTTGTTCTTTATTAAAGCATTAAATATGACAGCAGGATAATACATGATATCAATAAAATTGATATATCAAGAAAAAGAATAAAAATACTAAAGAATAAGGATAACAAGTAATTGCTGTCAGTCCGTGGGTTCCAAATTCTCCCGATCTCCAAGTAAAAAGAAAGGAAAGATATCAAAAAGTACAATTCTGGTCGATCACCACATCCAGGGTTTCCAGATCTAGTAGCACATATCACTTGTAGTATACAATATATTTTGCTGGTTATACTTTAGCATATTAGTAATACATAACATCAGTAGTATATAGTGTGTTTTAGTAGATTATGTTTCAGTGTTGTTAGTAGAACATACTCTTAGTATCAAAATCCAACAGTGGGTACTCCAGGTCACAAAAGAAGCCCCACAACATATTCTTCTGTAACCGGTGAAGGCACCCCCCCATCCGCCATTCCCGACACCACCTGCCCCACCTCAGAGACTGGAGCGGAAATAGGAAGGTCAGGGAGGTCCTCCAGAGAAACACCAACATCACCATCCTCCCTTCCCCCCGCTGGCTTAATAACCCACCATGATTTAAGTGCTGAATACCCCCTCTGGAGTTCTGAGCGGCCTGCTCAGGTGGAGATGTAAGTTGGGGAAGGGCCAGACTTTCGACAACCTCAATGCCGCGGCAGCACACACGGTGTGAAGTGTTGCCAAAAGCCACTACAAGGTGACAAGAGCTGTGAATAGTGTTTGAAAAGAGTTTCGCAAATCAAGAGATTGGCAAATCAAGTTTATTCATGAATCGCAGAGATGAAGAGCAGAAATGGTTTGAATATCAGGTTATTTTAATGAGGACCAAGCAGTGGGACCAACTCCAATCTACTCTCATACCGTCATCACACATTCTCTCACAGCGCAGAGAAACAGGGGGAAATGTTCTAGTGCAGTCTGACATGAATAAGCGTGAGTCACAGAATGTTGAAAGTTTGGAATTTTCATGTGAGACAGGAGTAAGGATTTGGGGTTTTAGTGGGATTGAGACAGGATAGCATAGCATCCAGTTCTTATCATTAAAACCGTCATAACAGGGTTTAAATGTCCACATTTTCAGCAAGGGCAGCCTTCTCTCATTCGCACAATGTAATAATAATATTATGAAGGATCGTTTGAAGGGGGAGAGTGTGCTGGATAAATTGTCATGCTTTTGTTTATTAATCGGAAATTATTTGAGCTTGTTGTAAGCGGAGCTCAAACAAGCACCCACAGACATTATTTACCCACCTTTTTTGCTGTTCTTTGATTTTTTATTCAACACTGACGTTTTGATCACATTCCGGTTGATGGGAGAATAACGTAGTGGTTAGTGCAAGTGAAAAGCATGAAATGATCAGGCACGTCGAAAGGGGGGGTGCAGTTATCTAAAAATATGTAACATTAACGGCTACAGTAAAATCAATGTTTGCATACATCTCTATGAACTCACAGAACTTGTGAGTTTCGTTTTACTTTACTGTTCTAGGGAAGGAGTGGGATCATTTGAATTGTATCTCTCCAGTGGCTAGATATGTTTGTTAATGGGAAACGATTTGAGCTTGTAGTAAGTGGAGCTCAAACTTGCACACTACACACAAAATATGTGTCAAAATGTGTACAGATCAAGAATGTCACACATATCAACAACCGTCCAAGGCTACAGCAATTGTATGACGGACAGAGGTGAAAAAGAACAGTCAAATACAGACAGCAGGCAACTACAAATTACTTGTTCTATACGGTGCAGCAGCGGTTGGCAATGCCATTATTATTATTTTGCATTTTTTCCATATTCTTGACATGTTAAACGCTTTGAGTCCATGAGAAAGTGTTATAAATATTGAATGTAATATTGTTATTATTATTATGAATACCAAATACACTACAATTCGCTCACCTTCTCCCACTGTGGTTAATGTTTGTAATGTTGCACGTGGCCGTTGTCTCCCGGCATGAGACCCTATACAGCAGGGGTGGGCAAACTATGGCCCGCGGGCCACATCCGGCCCGTTTGTCTTTTTAATCCGGCCCGCCGAAGATTGGTACAGATTTGAGGGTTGAATATTAATTAAATTACTAAACTGCATTCATTTGACCTTGTCCTGTAATGCCTGGCGTTCCACCAGGTGGCGCACTAAGGGGCAGTGATACATTGACTTGATTTTGCGGAGCCCGGGCTACTCTCTGTTATTACTCTGCTACTGTTCTGAACCCATCTGCCAATGAGTGGACCAATGAGTGGGCCAAAGAAAAGAAAAGTCGACAGTGAGTGCCGAGTGTTTAATAAGGAATGGGCAACTAAATACTTTTTTACTGAAGTTCGGTCAAAGGCTGTATGTCTTATTTGCCAAGAAACCGTTGCGGTTTTAAAGGAATACAACATCAGCTGTCACTTTTCCACCAAACATGCTAATTACGCTAACTTGCCTTGGATTACCAGCGATGTCAAGGCCCTCCTCAATAAGAAAAAGAGGGCGTTCAAAGAGGGGGACCTAGCAAAGCTGAAGCACGCACAAGGGGAACTCAAAGTCAAGCTGAAAGAGGCAAGGGAGTTATACAGAAGGAAGGTAGAGAGGACGTTGCAGCAGAACAACGTGCGAGAGGTGTGGGATGGGATGAAGATGATGACGGGCATGAGGAAGAGCAGTAGCTGTGTTGAGGGAGGTCGAGACCGGGCAAATGAACTGAACCAGTTCTACAACAGGTTCGACCACCCAGCTGCGGTGGCCTACCCCACCCCCTCTCCAGGAGCTGTCTCTGTCGGCGTGCAGGGCCATTCTACACCTCTCCCCCATCTCACACAGCCCCCCATCTCACAACACCCCCCATCATCAAACGCGTCACCGACCTCAATCACCAGCCATCAGCCACTGTCTACTGGAGCGCCCAGGGACAAAGAGCCACCCCACCACCCACCCCCCCCCTCCCTCCCAGCCCCTCCCCCCGACAATCACGGCAGATCAGGTGAGATCGGGACTAAAGCGACTTAACCCCAGGAAGGCAGCGGGTCCAGACAAAGTGTGTCCCAGACTGCTCAAGACCTGTGCTGCCGAACTGGGAGAGCCGCTGAGGTACTTATTTGACCTGAGTCTACGTCTTGGTAGGGCCCCAACACTGTGGAAGACATCATGTCTTATCCCTGTCCCAAAGAAGCCACACGCAAAAGAACTCAATGACTTCAGGCCTGTCGCACTCACCTCACACATTATGAAAACAATGGAGAGACTGCTTCTACATACACTCAGACCCCAGGTTAGCCATGCACTGGACCCACTACAGTTTGCATACCAGGAGAAGGTTGGAGTAGACGATGCCATCACATATCTACTGCACAGGACGCATTCTCACCTGGACAAAGGAAAAAGCGCTGTGAGAATCATGTTCTTTGATTTTTCCAGTGCTTTCAACACCATCCAACCCCTCAGATTGGGAGACAAGCTCCTGCAGATGGGTGTGGACGCCCACCTGGTATCCTGGATCACTGACTACCTGACAGGGCGGCCACAGTTCGTCAGACTGAAGGACTGCCTCTCGGACACTGTGGTATGCAACACCGGAGCACCACAGGGAACTGTGCTCGCTCCTGTCCTGTTCACCCTGTACACGTCTGACTTCTGCTACAACAAAGAGTCATGCCACATGCAGACGTTTTCGGACGATACTGCAATTGTGGGGTGTATCAGAGATGGGCAGGAGGGGGAGTACAGGAGCCTGGTGGAGGACTTTGTGCAATGGTGCAAACTCAACCACCTACAACTCAACACTACAAAGACCAAGGAGATGGTGGTGGATTTCCGTAGGTCTAAGCCCGCTCTGCTACCAGTCTCCATTGAGGGAGTCAATGTGGAGATGGTCAGCACATATAAGTATCTGGGGGTCCACCTGGACAATAAACTGGACTGGTCAGCCAACACTGATGCGATTTACAAGAAAGGACAGAGCCGGCTGTACTTCCTGAGGAGGCTGCGGTCCTTCAATGTCTGCAACAAACTCCTAGGGATGTTTTACCAGTCTGTGGTCGCCAGCGTTCTCTTCTATGCAGTGGTGTGCTGGGGAGGAAGCACTAAGAAGAGGGATGCCGGGCGACTGGACAGGCTGGTAAGGAAAGCTGGCTCTGTTGTGGGAGCTGAACTGGAGAGCATCACTTCAGTAATGGAAAAAAGAACTCTGAGCAAACTGCTCACCATCATGGACAATGAAGGTCACCCACTGTACCACACCATCATCCAGCAGAAGAGCTTGATCAGCTGGAGGCTACGAGCACTGACAAGCAAAACTGACAGACTGACTAAATCATTTGTCCCCAGAGCGATACAACTCTACAATAGGTCAATCAAGGGCAAAGAGATGGACTTCTTTGCATAACCTCCACCCTCTGTATCACATCACCATCATGTCACTGTTTCACCTCATTATCTACAATGTTTACTAGCTATGCTAGGTCTCATACACAGCCCCTACTTCCCTCCACCAGCCTGGACTAAATGCACTTTAAAAATAGTCCATATTTATGTAGCCCGTATTTAGTTTTTAGTATTTAATGCTATAATTGCACTGTCTGCCTTACCTTTTTGCACCTCACCTAACTGCAAAGACATTTACAACTGCACCTCGCCTGTATAAAATACTGCTAATGTTGTATGTTGTATGTGTATGTTATGTGTGATACCCCTATGTCTGTATGCTACTTGGAACCTGAATTTCCCCCTGGGATAAATAAAGTTTCTATCTATCTATCTATCTATCTAACAACCAGTCAACGCAAGAACGGACAGCTACCGCTTTGAGGTTGGCAGCTAGTTTGCAGGCTCAGCAAAACACCTTTATCCGACAAACTGCCATCCAAGAATCAAGCACGAAGGCAAGTTATTTGCTGGCATTCAAATTAGCAAAGACCAGCAAGCCTTTCTCAGAAGGGGAGTTTCTCAAAGAGTGCATGGTAGAGACAGCAGGTATCTTGTGTCCTGAGAGCAAGAACAAATTTGAAAAAATTAGCTTGTCACGCAGGACAGTGACTCGCCGTGTTGAGCTAATTGACGAAGACTTAGCTAGCAAGCTAAACAAAAAAGCGGAGTCATTTACATTATATTCCTTGGCACTGGACGAAAGTAATGACATAAAGGACACCGCTCAGCTTGTAATTTTTATCAGAGGGATTAATGACAATTTTGAGATAACGGAGGAGTTTTTGGCCATGGAATCCCTGAGGGGGAAAACGCGGGGAGAGGACTTGTATGACAGCGTGTTGGGGGTCATCAAGAGGCACAAGCTACCTTGGAGTACACTCGCCAACGTTACCACAGATGGATCGCCAAATCTGACTGGAAAAAACAT